>NC_068990.1:62216068-62219986 GCF_001194135.2 Octopus bimaculoides | reverse complement strand
ATGTTCCCTTATGGCTGGAGAAAGGAATAAATATCCATATAATAAGCGTTTATGTGTCTCAAAGAAAAGGGGAGATAAATGCAGCTCGTTCACTATTATTATTATTATTATTATTATTATTATTATTATTATTATTATTATTATTGGTTATTCATGCAAATTATTATTGGCCAAGCATCTTCACTCCTTGTTTTCTGTAAGTTAAAACTGCCTTCAACTGTAGTTAATTATTCGAAGCTGATGAGGGCCAATTAGAGCGAAACGTATGAGTGGCTTCCCGGTTGACAGGAAATAGAGAGCAGGTTTTTCCCTTCAGCATGTAATGCCATTTTGTAAATTGAATATATATTTCCTTGAAATTATCTCTCATTTTTTTATTGACAGTCACTAACCACTGTTGCTAGCTTTTACAGTTTATTCACTAGTTCAAGGCAAATTTCAATCAATTGCAAACTTTTTGCATACTCTTTCACCATATCATCCCTTGACATCTTAATTCTTAATCCCTTAATTCTTGATTCTTGAGATTTTTTTTTGCTGCTTCTTATTCAAAGCCAGCTTCAATAGCAACCAAGCATTTACTTTCTACCGAAAAAAATTTCAAGAATTTATTTTGTGCGATATTTGATATACTTTTAGTTGGATTTGATATCCAAATTCCTGCTACTGAGCATGCTAACTTATTTCTCTTGGCCCGTTTTTTTGTTTTAACACACACACGACAAACACACACATACACACAAACACACACTTCAGTGTGTATAATGTGTGGGGAGGATGGATGGATGGATCGTTCGATCGATCCATCGATAAAGCTTACATGCTGGATGTTGTCACTGAAGAGGTCTGGAAAGTAGAAGAATTTAACATTTTGCACCTAGAGGCCTGCAATACCAGCAAAGAAAAGCAGATATTGAGGAGGAAGTTCTGTAATACCAATACACAAAACCAGAAGACCTAGATTATACGAAGAACTACCGTAGCTTGACAATTAATGCAATTGCTGCTAAAATCTAAAATCCGATGTCACCGAAAAATATCAAGCTCAAACGAGAGAAAATTCTTCACAGAAATTCAGAACGACTTTCTTCCATATAGATCAACAATGGGGCAAATAATTACATCTTTGAAGATGTAAATGAGTGGAATATACTAGCTTCTCTATTTTACATAGATTTCACAATCTTTGATTTTATCCATAGAGGTGAAAATGAGGGAGATATTGCTCGCTATTGTTTCAGCTCCCGTGAAGAATACGCTAAACTGTACTTACACCAGAATGTTCCATGTTGTTCTGAACATTTCATGGTATCTTTTATACTTGTTTCCGTCATTAGGCTGCGACCATTCTGAGGTACCGCCTTGATTAATTTTTAGTCCAGTATTTTTTTTTTAAAGTCTGGTATTTATCATATCGAGATCTTTTGCCGAACCGCTACGTTATGGAGCTGTAAACACACTAATACTGGTTGTCAAGCGGTGGTGGTGGACAAATACACACACAAACACACACATACACACACACACACACTCACACACGCACACACATATATAAATATATATATGCGACGGGTTTCTGTCAGCTTCCGTCTACCAAATTCATTCACAAGACTCTGGTTGGCCCGAGGCTATAGTAAAAGACACTTGTCCAAGGTGTCACGCAGTGGAACTTAACTGGGAACTATGTGGTTGAGAAGCACACACCCACACCTACGCATATTTCAATACAAAACTAACACAGAGCCATACCAAGACATCTTGTATATCACAGGGACAATACGAAAGCACAAGCTGAGATTCATTGGTCACAGTTGGCGTAACAAAGAGGAGGTAGTAGATGCAGATTTGCTGTGGCAAGCTTTTTCATGGTAAACCGGTAATAAGTAAACCCGCAGAAACGCCTCATCAACCATTGCTAAAAGAAACTGGACGCACTATTCAAGAACTTAAAAATAGACGACAAAGTGGAATAGAAGACACGTATATTTGTAAGGTGAAATCCAGGATAGACAGAGAGAGAGAGACCTCAACTTTGATAGAGGCGTCAACTCTGAATTATTGCGTCTATGTGTATATATGTGAAATCCTTGGCGGGATTTGAACTCAGAACGTAAAGCCGTAAGAAACGCTACTAAGTATTTTGTCCGTCGTGCTAACGATTCTGCCAGCTAGCCACCTTATTTTCAGTATATAACCCCTTCTCATAAAGGTAGAAGGCCTGAAATTTGGTGGGAAGGGACTAGTCGATTATATCTACCCCAGAGCTTCACTGGTATTTAATTTGTTGACCCCGAAAGGATGGAGGGCAAAGTCGACCTCGGCGGAATTTGAGCTCAGTACATAAAACGGAGGAAATGCCGCTAAGCATTTTGTCTGTGCTAACGTATTAAGGTAGTAATAATAAGACGGCAAGCAGGCAGAATCGTTACCGCACCAGGCATTTCTGCCAGCTTTACGCTCTGAGTTCAAATTCCGTCGAAGTCGACTTTGCCTTTCATCCTTTCGGGGTCGACAAAATAAGTACCAGCTGAGTACTGGAGGTCATTGTACTCGACTTAGCTCCAGCCCTGAAATTGCTGACCTTGTGCCAAACTTTAAAGCCAATATTAAGGTAGAAATAGGCAGCGAGCTGGCAGGGTCGTTAGCGCGTAGGACAGATTGCTTAGTGGCATTTCTTCTAGTTTTACGTTCAAATTCCGCCGAGATCGACTTTGCCCTTCATACCCTCGGGGTCAATAGAATAGATACCAGTTGAACACTAGGATCGATGTAATCGATTTACCTCTTCCCTACAAAATTTCAGGATTTGTGCCTAAAGTAGAAAGAAAATGTTAACCTTTTAGCTTTCAGGTTATTCTGTTAAATATAACGTTTATCTATTCACATTGTATTGAAGTAATCATGCATTATCTGGTAGCTTTAACCCTTTCGTTACTGTATTTATTTTGAGATGTTCTGCGTTTCTTTCAATTATTTTAAATATAACAAAGAATTTAGTAAAATAACTTAGTTATCATTAAACTAGTGTTAGGAACATAAATTGTGACTAAGGTTTGGTGGAATATTTTAATTCAGAACTTTTGAAAACAAGACATTTGTACTACAGAGCCAGAGGCTGTTTCAGCCGGGTTGTTATCAAAAGGGTTAAGATTTTGTTTATGTGATTGTATATTTCTAGAATGACATTATAGGGTAGGTGCGAGAGGCTGGATCTGGTCAGTTTGAACCTAAAACAGCTAGAATACTTGAGTAGATATAGCCAATTTGAATGCTAGAAGGTTAGGTAATA
Organism: Octopus bimaculoides; assembly: GCF_001194135.2. NCBI lineage: Eukaryota > Metazoa > Mollusca > Cephalopoda > Octopoda > Octopodidae > Octopus > Octopus bimaculoides. Next base: position 62,216,697 of record NC_068990.1, on the reverse strand, counting down.
CTGCTGCTATCTTATGGATGGATCATAAAGTAAAGCAAGACTAAAACACCCTTCACTCGTTTTGTGAACAAATAATTTACGTATGTACCACTCCGTCCAAGTTATTCTTTTTTTCTGTCAGGTGTGGCTGTGTGGTAAGAAGTTTGCTTCCCAACCACATTGTTCTAGGTTCACTAACGCCGAAATGACATGATTCGACAGTTCCGGTGGTGGTAGCGGACGATTATCACCCGCTAGCGATATAAACACGAGTACTTATATGCACCTCAAGTCCATAGCAGATGTTCTCTTGTGGTACTTAACGCAGTATTTTGTGTTCCAACACAACGTTCAAATTTAAGTTGAGATGAATATTGCCTTGTGGTATCACTACTGCTTCTTTTCGCTACATATATTTCAAAGTTAGGGTTTGCAAAATGAAAATCGAAAGTGAACTCTGCTAAATACAATTACTGTTGTTGTTATCTTTTGTAATTCAATGTCAATCAGTTAATTGTATTATAAACATTTAGCTCTATTGTAAACATTTAATTCTATTGTAAGCATTTAATTCTCTTGTACATACATACATACATATAAATATATGTATGCATGTATATATATATATATATATATATATATATATATAT
>NC_068990.1:62214865-62215623 GCF_001194135.2 Octopus bimaculoides | reverse complement strand
ATATATATATAAGCATTCATCGATAAATACAAGGAAAAGTACCTTTAGATTTTCATATCTGTCTTGTGGCAAATTGTACTGAAGTGACCAATGGAAGCTTTCCTTGTGCTTTTCATAATCAATACCTGTTCTGAAATATCAATAAGTACTGCGATATATACATACGTGCATATATATATATATATGGAGAGAGAGAGAGAGATGCAAACAGACAGACAGACAGAGACCGACACACAGACAAATAGAGACAGAGAGAGACTGACAGACAGACAGAGATAAACAGAGTGGGAAGACAAAGAGAGAGACGGAGAGACGGAGAAAGAGAGACCAATAATATTGTATTCTATTTATTTCGTTGTGAGTTAGATTTGACCTCCCACGGTAACGTCGGCGAATAATCACGTACTTGATTCTAGTATCACTTTCAGTTAATAGAAAAGCTCTGAAGACTTCGTCATTGTTTTACTTACTTCGGTTCCATCAATGCAGAGGAGACTAAAATGACAAATAGAGGGTTGAACCTCGAATCGAAAGGAAACGTACAGCATTTGAAAAATCTACATAGGAGGTTCTGGACGTCTCTTTGATAGAATTAAATTCGCTGTCTAATGAAGCAACTGTTTTCACAATTCTCTGTAGCAGTAGCATATATTTCGAACAGCTTCATTATGTTTGTATGCTGTGATTCAGACAGAATTCTATGTACTATAGGCACCAGGCCTGAAATTTTGTGTGGTAGTGGTGGGTTGGGGTTGGGG
>NC_068990.1:62211731-62214445 GCF_001194135.2 Octopus bimaculoides | reverse complement strand
CAATTATGTTAAAGCATTGATAAATTATTTATTTATTTATTCATTTATGGGTTTCAGCCAAGTGGCTGTGGTCATGCTGGAGCACCACCGTGATTTTCCGTCTTTATGCTGTGCTCTCTTCACGTTCCTTGCATGGCTCTTCTCCTCCACATGATATAGTCCAATCAAGAGTTTTGATGGCACATCTGGTGTATAAGAGAATTTGACATCGCTGCCCTAAACTGTGTCTCATTTGGAGCCATTGGTTCGTCTGGTATCGTGGAGAGGAAAGCGTCGATTTTTGTCTTGAAGACCTCCACATACATGTCTTGCAGGTCTCTCAGATGTTTTGGCAGGGCATTGAAGAGCTGAAGTCCTCTGAAACCGAGGCTGCTGCAGTATCTCGTTCTTATGTGAGATGCAGTGGACGGCACCTTTGACACCATGCAGTGGCGACCCGTGCGGGCATTCCTGTAGTACTTGATGCACATCTATGTATAAAATACTCGTATATACAGGGAAAAGAAAACAAAATGCTTGCGATGATTTTTAGCGATCATCAAAGAAATCAGAAACATTTTCAAGGCATTAACAATTAATTTCCCTTATCTAAATAGCTTATAGTAAAGCTATAGGCCTCCACCAATTTTCGGAATAATCTTATAGCCTTAGTGGCTTGACAAACTTAGTGAAAGACATTCTTTTTACTCTAAAATATTCTTTCCCATAATTCAGTGCAATTGGAAGACATTACTCTTGTTAATCTCAATAGACCCTTCTTTCTAGAATTTCTCTTCCAGTTTGCTCCAATAGAAACATATCTGTTTTGAATGTAATTTACATTCATGTACTGTTTATTTTACCCTCGTTTCCATGTAAATATGCACTTTATATCGCAGTACATTCAAAGATATACATATATATATATATATATATATATATATATATATATATATATATATATATATATATATATATATATATGTATGTATATGTATATATTATATTATATTATATATTACTCGCTTGAATTCTGAAGAGTTCTACTTGGGATTGTTACCATATCCAAATGAATAAATGTCGTGCCGAAAGAGGTTGACAAATGTTCTCTTATATGATGCAACTGATAAAGAATGTCAATGCTAGGTCCCCCACCCCCACTCTCTCCTTCACATTACAATTTCTATATCCTATTTTATTCGTACACTATATTTATAAAGAATGTCTGAGCCACGCCCCATAACACGTCACTTACAAGCTGCATGCATAGAAACGTTAAACTACGTCTTTAAAGGATTACTACACGATGCTTTTATGAGCTCCTCGTGTACAAAACTCATATTTCTTGCCACAGAGGTTCATCTCAGTTTATCATGTGATCTTCAACAGCATAACGCTGTTTGCTGATTTGCTTGTTTGTTACGTTTGTTTTTGTTTTTTTTCCTTGTGTAAACAGGAACTAGCAAATCACCAAATCTTCTGTTTTTCTCCATTAATTTTTTTTCTTTCATTCTTTATACAACAAACGTAAACCACTTGAAATCCTTCGATGTGTTATGTATTCCTTATGTCATTTATTAAGTTATCAAAATTTTGGTAATATCCCAAGGCTTCAATGTTATCACTTCCCATGTGATGTTCCATAACCAAAATTTATAATAAGGAATACTTGAATATATAAAACATTCAGCTATCTGCATTTCTAAGAGAGGGAAATGGCTTTTAACATTTTCATGTGCGTGTTTTAATCGATAAAACACTTCCCCCAATGAAAGATAAATGTTCACGATTTGAGGAAATGGTAAAGGATCCGCTGTTCAGTGAAAGAAGATGGGGAAAAGGAGTTTAAAATTAATCTTTAAATTGTGTGACTATGTCTATCTATCTATCTATCTATCTATCTATCTATCTATCTCTCTCTCTCTCTCCATATATATATATATACTCTTTACTCTTTTACTCTTTTACTTGTTTCAGTCATTTGACTGCGGCGATGCTGGAGCACCGCCTTTAGTCGAGCAAATCGACCCCAGGACTTATTCTTTGTAAGCCTAGTACTTATTCTATCAGTCTCTCTTGCCGAACCACTAAGTTACGGGGACCAAAACACACCAGCATCGGTTGTCAAGCGATGTTGGGGGAACAAACACAGACACACATACACACAAACATATATATATATATACATATATACGACAGGCTTCTTTCAGTTTCCATCTACCAAATCCACTCACAAGGCTTTGGTCGGCCCGAGGCTATAGTAGAAGACACTTACCCAAGGTGCCACGCAGTGGGAATGAACCCGGAACCATGTGGTTGTAAGCAAGCTACTTACCACACAGCCACTCCTGCGCCTATATAAACATACTTACATATGTATATATATATACTTGTATGTCCAACCTATGCCAGCATGGAAAACGGACGTTAAATGATGATGATGATGATGATGATGATATATGTATAATATATTGGCTTTCAAACTTTGGCACAAAGCTAGCAAATTCAGGAGCGGAGTTAAGTCGATTACAATAAACTTGCCGGAGAGTAACCGGTACCTTGGCAGTTTGCTTTTCTCGGCCTGACGAGCAGCGGATCCTGGGCTGGTAACTGATAGCACCAAGTTGCCGCTGGGGAAGGTGTCACAGCATGTGGAATCCTAGATGAGGAGCCTACCGTCACAGAACCGGGAAAAATTGTCATCACCCGGACTTTTACTGTCCCCTCGAGCTTGC
>NC_068990.1:62208264-62210779 GCF_001194135.2 Octopus bimaculoides | reverse complement strand
AACCCTCGTTGCTCGTTCCAGGAGTCGGGCTCACAATTATCTTATTATTACCTTACCATCAGGTAAACTTTATAGATAACCGATGCATGTGCTTTAGTGTTGGTGTCAATAAAATGCGTCAATGTATGCATGTATACACAAACATACACACACACATAATACACACCCACGCACACACACTCACTCACACACACACACACACACACACACACACACACACACACACACACACACTCACACATACACATGGTGACAGCGCTAAGTGGCGATGTGCATAAATACAAATTTGCTACCAATTCAAATGTGTTTTGGACATATTCAAACCCGTAATAATGCCATTCATTGTAGTTTGTCATGGAGAAAATTTCTTGTTGTAGGCAGATAGATGTAAATACACAGTCAGCTCACGCCGTCAACTAACTGGACTGTGAGGTGCATGCATTTCGGAGTGGCAAGCTCCTCTTCGGGCACAGAAACTGAAGAGGCAGACGCTGCGAACCTGACACGAGAGACAGGTCCCTCTTATGATATTCCAGTCATCGTTCAATTATCGGTTGCAACGCCAAAGTTAATGAAAGAAATCATCTCTCTCAATCTTAGAAATAGATGTAACGCCTCACCGTCTTATTATAATGAGGAAGAGAACGACGGACAGCAAATACATGAAGCACACGGTCCGCAACGCTGAGTAAAAATCACTAAGTCAAAAAAGAAAATATGAAATGGAAAGCAAAAGAAATAACATGAGGCCATCTGTAGTGTGTTAGGGCTAAATTTGACAATATGCATCAAAGGAAAACAAAACACAATGCCCCATCAAAAAAATCAAAAATTACCAACTGGTTTATGGTTAGGAAATAGCAGTTTACTTGAAGAAACCACTCTTAGCTTCCACCACAGCCTCAATGGAGCACCAAAACCTGGCAGATGCGTTCCTCAGTGTGTCCCTAGAAAGATCTTTGAACAACTCCTTGACCTTAGCTACAGTGTTTGTGTTGGAGGCAGAGCGGTTGGTGTCTTTCTCAGTAAGAGATTGGAATTAGAATCGAGGAAATTAAGAGGTCAGAAATTGAGGCTTGTGAAATTGTAGAAACTCTCCGACAACCACTTCTGACTCTTTCCGGTGATATGGCAAGGATCCATATCGTACCGCCACACATATGACCTTTCAGCAGCAACCAACTCTAGCCAGTGATTGACCACAGTCTCCAGCAGCTTTACACAGCCGTCTGAATTGAGCCTAAAGCCCTGTTCAAAGATGTGGGGAGAGATTTCCAAAGATCATCACAGTTTGTGGAAACTCGGTTTTCACGATGTCCATGTCACATCTTACAGTCTTTATGTTGTTCACAGAGCGCTGAGAAGCAGTCATGATGTCGACATTTTGATACCTGGCGCGAACCATCATTACGCATAACTTTTTACAAATATTCAACTGGTTTTCAGTCTTCTATGTCAGTTAAGTTTTTCTCAACTTCATGTTTTCCAACGCCGTTGACTATTCAGCAATACATTAAACTGTTATTGAAAGTAATGAGACATAAATATCATCAAATTTATCTCGAACTCCTTGTACCCCTGGGAAGGTATGGAGTTGATAGTGCTTCAAATAGAAAGACCAACTGATAGACGATTTTATTCAATCCACAGAAACATTTAGGAAAATATTAAGCGGTGGTTTGCGAAGAAATGGACTTTGATTTTCGTAGATCAAGCTTGATTGCTGGTAACAACCAACTTTCAAGAACATGAATTGGTAGGATTTAACAAACAGGACGATGTAGACCCATTCTTAGTCACCTCGACATCCGAAATGCTTAGGGGCTTTTTCGAGACCGACTTTTATTACTTCGATTGAGAATTTAATGACGCAGAAGGAAATCAGGATCGTAAATAGTCTAATAAAACCTATCGGCTGCAGATTGATTGCCCTTATGTGTTCCGTTTTCATTTGATTGTACCTATACACGGTGGTGCACCAGCATGACCGCAGCCATTTGGCTGAAACACATAAATAAATAAATAAATAAATAAATATAAATTTTTATGATGTCAACAATATATATACATACACACATACATACATATATATATATATATATATATATATATAATATATCATGGCATTCCGTCGGTTGCGACGACGAGGGTTCCGGTTGATCCGATCAACGGAACAGCCTGCTTGTGAAATTAACGTGCAAGTGACTGAGTACTCCATAGACATGTGTACCCTTAACGTAGTCCTCGGGGAGATTCAGCGTGACACAAAGTGTGACAAGGCTGGCTCTTTGAATTACAGGTACAACAGAAACAGGAAGAGTGAGAGAAAGTTGTGGCGAAAGAGTACAGCCGGGTTCGCCACTACCCCGTGCCGGAGCCTCGTGGAGCTTTAGGTGTTTTCGCTCAATAAACATTCACAACGCCCGGTCTGGGAATCGAAACCGCCACCCTACGACTGCGAGTCCTCTGCCCTAACCACTGAGCCATTGCGTCTCCACGTATATATATATATATA
>NC_068990.1:62205896-62206966 GCF_001194135.2 Octopus bimaculoides | reverse complement strand
TATATATTCTTGCTGTTCTTTCTCTGATGACGGTCTAAGGAAACTAGAAACCAATCATCACTACACGTTTTCTGTCTACTGAAAAATATAACTTATGGTGTAAACACTTTATCTTTCACAGCGTGATTAGAATTGCAGGTTTATTCAGAAAAGTATATTTTTCATGTTAATATGTATGTGTGGGTGGGGCGCACGCACGTCTGCATATGCATATATGCATATGTGTACGTCTAGTTGTGTATACATACAAACACATACATATATATATGTATATACACATGCATATATACATACACACGCATACACAAACATGAATACATACATACACAAACATCTTTACCTTTTCAAACGTTCTACTGGTGACAAACGACTTCCCCTTCCGGTGCCGAACAATACTTATCCCGGAACCTGAAAATAAAGCAATGACATTGATTCTTCTTTTATTTTTGGTTCTAATTTTCTTTGTGCTCTTCCCTTGGAGAAGGAATAAGTTGTATTTCTTATTGAATACCTGGTCGCTTGGAATACTGTTAATGAAAATAAATGAAACAGAAAAGGTATGCAGCTACTGATACCTTAGAAATTATGTAGCAACTGATATGGAAAAAAATATATATATTAAATTAATCAGTCAAAATTTGACCACGACAAAGAAATCAACATGTGATTGTTGATGCATGATACTAACAGTAAAAAGAACATTTGGTGGAAAGTCTACACGAATTCTATCAGCATACAAGAAAGAAAAGAAATGTTAAATATATTTCTTTCAATTCTTGATAATGAGACTGTGAAGGTCTAGAAATTTCGGATATGGATTTAGGATTTGCACTCTTGCAAACCAACAGCAAAAATCTAATCCGAAAATATGAAAAATACAAAGTTTTAAAAATAGAACTTGAACATATTCGTGTAGTCAATGAAGCACACACTCACACAGACACAACACACATACACACGCACACATACAACACGCACACACACAGAGGCATACACACATGCACACGCGCACACACATGTGTATGCGCATATATGTACGCACACATGTGTATATATATATATATATATAT
>NC_068990.1:62204147-62205524 GCF_001194135.2 Octopus bimaculoides | reverse complement strand
TGTGTGTGTGTGTGTGTGTGGAAACGCATACAGAAACATACACACATGCAAACATCTTGATATAGAAAAGGAACACCTGTAAACTGTTTGATTTATTACAAAAGAAAAACTTACAAAAATCACTACAGAAATGAAATTAATACGGTCGTGTTATTTTATTGAATTTTATAGAATTTTATTGAATTTTATTGAAAAAAATATCTTGTTTCATCGTCATTCCTTTTTTCTTTTTTTTTCAGTTTCAATTCATTTATTTTTCATTTACGTACATACTTCATTTCTGTGTTTTATTGGGATTTATTTAATGTAATTAGATAGTGTATGAAACTATATTTGGTATGGCGGTTCCCTTTCCAAAAAGCGATAACCATCATCACATGAGGTATTGATGGTTATAGCTTCAGGGCCGTCACGAAGAAATGAAAAAGAAAGCGAGATATTTCATTACCTATTGAACAACAGGGTTTAGAAAAACCGAATCTGGCGTCGAACCAACGAATGAACTACTTGACTTTAACTGATTTACTAGATGCCACAACCAAATCTCCCTCAAATCACGCTTTACTATTTTAAAAGAGGGTAAATTGAATAGCTTTGTAGTACACACAAAGATGAAATTGTCCTAGCGGAAAGTGCTGTTTGCTTTTAGGCAAAACAGCAACATCAAAAGGATCCGGTAATGGTCTAACAAGGGAATATCGATAAGCAGCCAAATGTCCTGCTATGACCATCCCATCTGGTTTTCTTTTGGGAAAAAAAAAAAAAACATGGGATGGTATGTGCAAAAATGCGTTCGGTCGTAGGTTTGTTTGACTTCAGCCTAAACAACAACTACAAAATTAACAATAACAACAGATGTGGCAATAACAACATCAACTGATCAGGATTAATGATGGCTCTGAGGCCAAGAGATAAGAAAAGGCTCACAAAACTCGCTTTTTAGTGACAGGAAGCAGTATGACACTTCTCACTGGAAATTTTCATTGCAAGCATCCGGAAAGAATGTTTAAGGAAACACTCCATTAGATGCTGTTACATGGATGAATCCGGATTTGCTGAAGAGTTGCTGTTCCAAACAACACATTCACCGCAATAACAAAACAACAGCATTGTTATTATTATTATTAACCTAAAAAAAAAAAGCAGCGAGCTTTCAGAATCATCAGCACGCCGAGCATAATGCATAACCGCATTTCATCCGTCTTTACGTTCTGAGTTCAAATCCCACCGAGGTCAACTATGCTTTTCTTCCTTTTCGGATCGATAAAATAAGTCCCAGTTAAGCAATGGGGTCGATGTACTTGACTACTCCCCTCCCCCAAAATTTCGGGCCTTGTGCCTTTAGTAGAAATGATTATTATTATTATTATTATTATT
>NC_068990.1:62201318-62203437 GCF_001194135.2 Octopus bimaculoides | reverse complement strand
AATTTCTGGCCTTGTGCCAAAATTTCTATCCATTATTAGTTTAAAAGCAATTCACAGAACTGTACAAAGCAAGATGAATTTCTTTTACAAAATGCTATTTGTTTTGGTTAATCACATTTCCTTCATCCATGTGGTTATCGTAGTTGACTGCGTCGTCAAATGAGAAAAGATAATAAATATTGCGAATTTTTGGAGTTGATAGCACAGTAATGTTTGGTTGCTTCCGGTGATGCAGCCAGGTGTTTTCAGAGGTAAATGCACTTTTAACGGGGTCAAGTTAATCGACTTGTATGAGAAGGCAAAGGAAATCTTGCATCTATTAGCACTCCGATCCTGAGGGAACAACTGAATTCTTTTGACCCCATCCTTCTATGCTTCAGGTTGCTTCCTGTGTCAAGGTACTGGACAATATAAAATGAGCCTCAGTTAACATGACGGCTCGAGCTTGCAAGAGAGCATCTTCGCATTCGATCGAAATGCTAGAAATAGCAAGTAAGTCACATTGAGCAATATGACACTTATACACAACCTGCAAAAAAAAAAGCAGGATATTCACGACTAAAGCACTTTTGATCATTGGCATGTACGTTTAGGGTTGCTGATCTGTGACTATACAACAACATTTCACACGAGATTATTCCAAAACAATCATTTTTCCTTTATAATAGGCAAGGACAACCTTTTACGAGAAGCAGGCCGCATGGCTCATCATGCAGACTGCATTACTAAAAAAAGCCAAGGTAATTTTACGCAGGCCGCAGTTTGCCCATGGCTGCTTTATCGTCATTTTCAAATCGACAACATTCTATTATGATGATGTTCGTGCCAAATTAGCCAAAATAAAGCAAAAACAAAAAAAATTAATCATGAAACTAAGACAATATTTACGCTTCAGCCCTTTCCATTCCTAGACTCTTAATGAACAATTACACAGGCCAACAGCAGAAAAATGAATCTGTTGTCAAAAGATTTGGGTCTGAAATAGGGTATATTTGACACACAGAATTCAAAAGTGACATCCACATATTACTATCTCGTCAAGATTTTAAGATACTGAATCCAGAAAATTCCAGCACATTTTCAATGAAACAGCTTCTGAGGAACAAGGCATCACATACAAATTTACATAAAAATTTGTTTTTCAACAAAACCAGGATGTTTTCTTAAAATTCTACTGAAAAACGAATAAAAATTTTAAAACCTGTTCAGATGATCATTGTTTATGCCTAATTTCCTATGAATATTCGTTTGAATAATTTTCTTGAGTGCTGTATCTCAAGATCATTGCCAAGTTCCAGCAATAGTCCGGCATTATATGCAACTCCCTTCTGTCTTGATACTTTTGTTCCATTGATTTTATTTGCTGATGCAAACGCTCTCCTTGCTCATCATTTGTGTTACCAAGACTTTTAGGGAATTTATCAACGTGACTGTGGAAATAATGCAGCTTTATGCTCATATTTGCTCCCAACGTACGAAACTCCTGCAGCATATTGTTGACTATTTCGGCATAGTTGGACGTGTTTTTGCTGTCCAGAAATTCATTTACAACTTATTATAAATGAATTCCATGTTGTTGCTTCAATGCAATTCATTGAATACACAAGATCTCCATCTTACATCAATTTTCTGATTTGAGGCCCATCAAATTCTCCAGCTTTTATCTTTTCACTGCTCAGACCGGGAAATGTGCTGCATATATAAAGCACTGCTCATCTTTACCCATTGCTTTTAAAAACTGCTTCGTAATGTCAAGTTTGAAATGAAGCAGAGGTAAGATGATTTTTTCCTGTTTGAACTTAAAGGTTCTTCAAGCACATTAAAAGAACCTGGAACCAAAATTTTCGATGCCGCCATTCTTTGATCACCCAACGTTTTTCTCTGACTCTGCTGTCCCATATACTTAAATAGCATGGATATTTTACACGTAAACAATGCATTTTTCTTAAAAAAATGAAGAAAATTGCGAAAATTGGTGGGTTTGGGTATCTTGGTAACTAGACGTGATGGTAAAAATTGATTCCATTTTTGGATTCAGCATACCAAATAATAATGATGATGATAATAATAATAATAATAATAATAATAATAATAATAATAATAATAATAATAATAATAA
>NC_068990.1:62197925-62201091 GCF_001194135.2 Octopus bimaculoides | reverse complement strand
ATAATAATAATAATAATAATAATAATAATAATAATAATAATAATAATAATAATAATAATAATAATAATTATTATTATTATTATTATTATTATTATTATTATTATTATTATTATTATTATTATTATTATCATCATTATTATTATTATTATTATTATTATTATTATTATTATTATTATTATTATTATTATTATTATAAGCCAGGATTTTGAGATTGATTCTTGGATGTTGAACGTCTTCCACAATAATTAACAACCAAGTATCAAAGCTTATAATGCGTGGAAAGGGACCCTGTGAGTCCTCTGACTGCAGGCTGCTGTACGGCTCTTACAGAATCTACCGGCACAAACAAGACTGAAACGTTCTGAGAAGTACAACAACAACAACAACAAAAACAGCAACAACAACAACAACAACAACAACAACAGCAACAACAACAACAATAATAATTCAAATTTGGTAAAAACATCCTGACAACAAAATACTTGTTGGGTTGTGTTATAAATGATCCTGGAGTCAAAGAAGAATCCAGTGGATCTTTGTAACAATCCAAAAACAATTGTACAAAATATGTTTCTACATTGCTAATAACAAAATGACAGGCAATGCGATGATGACAATTTTTAAATAATAAGTTAAATCTTGCTAGAAGCATTGACTATTTAAATTTTAAGTATGAATCAGTTACTGCTTCTTTATACAATAAAGTGTTAAATTTAATCTAAAATGGACATTTATTTAATACCAAGAATTTTGCGCATTTCCATTATTATATCCTTCAGAAGCACATCTGTATGCGATTTAGCGTCTTTGGGAAATGTCTAACTCTGAGTAACGGCGAGACAGCGCTAGAAAAATGCTTCAATTTCTGATTAAAGGGGGAAAAAATGGAACTTTATGACATCTATTAAGTCTGAAAGCAGTTATTGATTTAGGCTGGAAGAGTTGGCATAAATGTAGAAGGGAACTTTGAAAAAGAAATTTTAAACAGACCTCTACGCCTGCACTTCTGATGTAGAAGACGCAATTATGTATGTATGTATGTATGTATGTATGTATGTATGTATGTATGTATATATAGATCTATCAATCTATCAAGCTACCTGTCTATCTGTCTATCTGCCTGTCTCTGTCTCTCTCTGTCTCTCTCTGTCTCTCTCTCTCTCTTTAGGGTGTAATGGGTAAATTGTCTCCATTATATATCTTTGATTTCGCGTATGCGCATTGTTTGTTTTTGATTTTGCCGACTACACAGTATAGTAGAGACAGCAGAGCACCGTCTGTGAGAAAAACACTACCATGACGCATTTTACTCTACCAGAAATTTGGAAATGACATGCTGTGCTGCTTGGGATTCGTGCCGGAAGCTCCAATACGAACATTTCAAAGTAGTTGGGTGTCAATCTGAAGACATGTACCGAGAGTGATAAAAATTAAACATCCGGTCAACATCATGATGTTAGGAGTGATCACTAGTGACTGCAACGTTATGCTTCCATTCATCTTCTTACACAGCTGCACACTCAGCACGGAAGCCTACATCAAGTGCCTGGAGGAGGTAGTGCTGCTCTGGGTCAAGAGGATGGCTGATGGAAGATCCTATGTCTAGCAACAGGACTCTGCACCATGCCATACAAGCAAGAGAACCCAGTCATTGCTGTCAGACAAGTTCTGTGACCACACCACCCCTAACATCTGGTTACTTAATTCCCTAGACTGCAACACCTTTGATTATTATGTGTGTGGCACAGTTGTGCGAGAGACTAACAAAATCTCCTTGTAACACCAAAGATGAACTGAAGGCAAGAATTATGGCAACATTCACCAACTTAAACAAGGAGACCGTTCAGAAGAGTAGCAGAAGATTCTGAAGTCGTCTGGAGGCTGTGGTTGAAGCCAATGGTGATTTTATTGAATAAATTTACTCTTTAGTATTTGAAGATATATTTATGCAATTTTGGTAAGTATATCTGATAAAATGAGATATCAGTGTTATTTTCATTTTTGTGTAATTTAGACGACAGTTTATTCACCCCACTCTGTACACCGACACGCACACATACATACATACACACACATGCACACATACACGCACGCACACACACACGCAAACACACGCATACACACACACACACACACAAATATATATAGACAGAGAGAGAGAGTTAGAAAGAGAGTGAGCGATAAATGATAGATAGATAGATAGATAAATAGATAGATAGATAGATAGATAGATAGATAGATAGATAGATAGATGTCGGGTGACAGAGGGCTGCAATCTTTTATCTTTTACTTCTTTCAATCATTAAGCGGTAGCCATGTCGGGGCATGGTTTTGAAAAGGTTTTAGACGAATAAATCGATCACCAATATCTATTTAATTAGTCTTGTATTCTATCGAACTGCTATTCTATGGGGACGTAAAGGGACTTTGAGCAGCCACCATGCAATAAGGGACAGATAAACACACACACACACACACACACACACACACACACACACACACACATATACACATACTCACGACGGGCTCCTTTCAGCTTCCGTCTATTAAATCCACTCATAAGGCCTTGGTTGGCGCAGGGCTATACTAGATGGCGCTTGTTCAAAGAATCACATAGAGGGACTATACCTGAAACCATATGGTTGGGAAGCAAATGTCTTAATACACAGCCAACGCTTGCGCCTATTCTTCTTACCAAACAACCATGTCTGCTTTTTCTGTAAGCAGACGGGGAAAAAAATAGGGATCTTAGAACCATTGGTAGAATGTTTAATTCAATATAACACTCGGCGTCTTTTGGGGCAGAGGTTTTCAAACTTTTTGACTTGCGGACCCCTTTATATTTCAGGCTTTACCTTAGGGACCCCCTTATAAACGCTTATGAAATTTATACATAAATATTTGCTTAAAATAACATATATTTTTACATTTATTTATTTAACAGTATTTAACAAATAGGTTTATTGTCAATGAAAAGATTTCGATTAAAAAACATATATAAAATCAAATTGCCCATAAAAAGTATTTGCTGTCCACGGACCCCCTGTCTCGTCCTTGCGGACCCCCTGTGGTCCGCGGACCACAGTTTGAAAACTCCTGTTTTGGGGAGCTTTCCCAGAACGCTATACCGCAGCAAATTTGGTACATAAACAAAACACACACTCTA
>NC_068990.1:62196855-62197535 GCF_001194135.2 Octopus bimaculoides | reverse complement strand
GTGTGTGTGTGTGTGTGTGTGTGTGTGTGTGTGTGTGTGTGTGTGCGTGCGTGCGTGCGCGTGGCTTCGTGTCTGTGTTTTACCTCCACCATCGCTTGAAAACCGATGTTGGTGTGTTTACATCCCGTAACTTAACGGTTCGGCAAAAGAGACCGATAGAATAAGTACTAGGCTAAGAAAGAATAAGTCTCGGGGGCGATTTCTTTGATTAAATGCCTTTCGGGAGGTACCCCAGCATGGCCACAGTCAAGTGACTGAAACAAGTAAAAGAACAAAAGAATAAAAGAATCTACCATTCTCGGTGAGTTCGAGACGAGCTATCTTGCCTGGTCTGTGACATTCAGGTGTTCTTTAACACTCGGCGTTGTGTAGGGAGCTTTCCCGGGTGCAATTTCTTTCCTACGAGAGTTCTGGACCCTAGTAATGAACTCATTTGCATACAGCCAATCAGAGCTCACTTTGGCCTTGTTGTCCAGTTAACAAACACACTCTACCAAGTAAACTCAAGACGAAGAACGGTGTTGTAAGTCGACCGATCGCCAAGTTATGCCTGATTTTAGAAGGAGACAAGTAATTAGATAGATTTGCATCTACATCTATTATCGGATTTTGTTAGGGCCCCATATGGTAAAGATGTGGATGAGTAAAGGGTGATGTGTTAGCAACCCTCTCCCCTTACT
>NC_068990.1:62191869-62195545 GCF_001194135.2 Octopus bimaculoides | reverse complement strand
ATATGGTAAAGATGTGGATGAGTAAAGGGTGATGTGTTAGCAACCCTCTCCCCTTACTGTTCTACATAGTAAACAACAATACAAATAGCCACGCAGAGGCAGCTATGGTTGAAAGAAGAAGAAAAACAAGCATTATTGAAAGAGAACAGAAGCATGGTCATTCCTTACCTAAGCGACTTTATCTTATCGCCCTTCATTTGTTATGCGCTCATAAATTAGTTTGATAGTTGAGCTCTGATTATGCAAATGAGTATGCAAATGAGTTCATAACTGGGGTCCGGAACTCTCGTAGGAAAAAATTCGCTCCCCGGACGCTATCCCGCAGAAAATTTGATGTATCAACAAAGCATACACTTTGTTTGTACGGCGACCAATAATGTTTAGTTCGTGATTTGATATATCCACCATAGTTTCCAACTTATAAATTTCCGTAATGCTGAGCTCTAGACCAGGGGTTTTCAAACTTTTTGACTTGCGGACCCCTTTATATTTCAGGTTTTACCTTAGGGACACCCTTATAAGCGCTTATGAAATTTATACATAAATATTTGCTTAAGATAACATATATTTTTACATTTATTTATTTAACAGTATTTAACAAATAGGTTTGTTATCAATTAAAAGATTTCCATTAAAAAACATGTATAAAATCAAATTGCCCATAAAAAGTATTTGCTGTCCACGGACCCCCCTCCCCTGTCTTGTTCTTGCGGACCCCCTGTGGTCCGCGGACCACAGTTTGAAAACCCCTGCTCTAGACTACTGTCCAATTCTTAAACTGAGCTATCTGGAGAAGTAAATTCTTCTGCAATCTCGTTCGTAAAACTGAGCTACAACGCATGCACACACACACACACACACACAGAGGCGCGCGCAAACACAGCGAGAAAGAGAGTGGTAAAGTGTACAAATAAGAGAAAACAGAAGTCAGTACATAAAGTAGTATACAATTCTATTATTTTATTTATAGCTAGCTATAAACCTAGCTCATTGACTGAAGGCCCCAGGACACTTATCAAACACCTCTTGACCCCTGATTCACTGATATTGTTTCACTTATAGCTTTGCGCCTATAAATAAAATAATATCAATCTGTATATGTGTACATATGCTCGTACATATACATTCATACTTTCACGCACCTATAGGTCCACTGAAACACGCTGAGATAAGGAGGCCCTCACGTAGTCCCCAAATTGGCTAGAAATAGCAGTCAAATTTCCTTCAACTGACACATTACTGCTTTAAAAGATGGATACATTATTTCATTTTATTTTTTCCTTTTTGATCTTTCATCCTTCAGTTGTTTCAGTCATTGGTCTGCGGCCATGCTGGGGCACCAGCTTGAAGAATTTTAGTCGAACGAATCGACCCCAGTACATATTTTCTTAAAGCCTGGTACTTATTCTATCGGTTTCTTTTGCTAATCTGCTAAGTTACGTGGACGTAAACAAACCAAGCGGTGGTGGAGACAAACACAGACTCAAAGACACATATATACACACACACAAACACATGTGTGTGTATATATATGTGTGTGTGTATGTGTTACATGCGTGTATGTATGTTTATACACACACACACACACACACAACACACATAACATACCGCGACACACATATATGTATAAATTAAAACAAAGATACAAAATCTTCTTAAGGGGATGTTGGCAACCAAGTTCCCCGGTTTTATCCAGTGTGTAGGGAAGTGGTTATACACCATTAGGTGTACACCGCTTCCGTACATTAAATTTCTAGAAGAAACAAAGGAACGCAGATTCTGAACAACATAACAATATTTATTTACAGTGGAATTCAGTTCACGCTTGGAGGGAATTCGGTAGCTCGTCGCCCTCGGTTACTGAGACGCCTCCTGAATGATTTCCGTGGTTATTTGTGAAGCTCTGGTGCTGACATGTGAGAGAGCTCTGTTGGACGTCTTAGCTCGACGGAGATCAGTCAACGAAGAGACTGAGAAAAGGCGCCAAAGCTGGGTGTCGAACTCTACGCATGCGCATGAGACTCTTCCTGTATTCCTTCCGGAACTAGTCCCTGCGCATGCGTGGATAAAACTCCGGACATTGAACATATAACAGTCGTCTGCTATAAGTTGTCACTACAAGTGTATCAGGGTTAGGGTTAGGGTTAGGGTTAGGGTTAGGGTTAGGGTTAAGGTTAGGGTTAGGGTTAGGGTCAGTGAAAAAAACTAAAGAGGTTAGTTTTGCATTGATAGACATGAGTATATTACCATTTTTTGTATGAGAAAAAGAAAACGGAGAAATTGAAATATAGACATTAATCTATCAGAACATAATATATTGGTTGCTGAAACGCACATATCAGAGTCTAACAAGGGTCAAACAATACATTGGTATGTAGCTCCTTTCTATCAAATTCTTACTTTGACGAAATGCCCAATTAAAGATATTCAATATAAAAATTTAATTTAATTTCTAAAATTGAATTGGTTGGGCATAGAAACAATTGTAGGTGCAATGGATTTGATAGTGTTCGGAATTCAATATGTTCTAATAAATTAATGTCTATATATCAATGTTTTTTTTTACTTTTTTTTTATACAAAAATGGTATATATAAAGTTTTCAGAAAGATTTCAACGTTCTCGATACAATCAAGGAAATCTCGTGCAAATGAAACCCCAGTATCTTTTTGGTCAGCTGAAAGCAGTTTTGGCACAAACTTAGCAGACACACGTCTCATACCCAAATCTTCAGTGATAATAGACTGCACTGAACCGTAACTAATCTGCACATCCTCTGATATCTCACGGATGGTGATTCGACGATTTCCCCTCACATCTGCACGCACATCCGCGATATTTTTCTCAGTTCTGTTGGTTCCGGGTCTCCCAAAACGTTCGTCAATATTAACATTTTTTCGGCCATCTTAGAAACGTCTGAACCACTCGTACACTTGTGTGCGGCTCATACATTTCATTCCATACACTTTCTGCAACCTTGCGTAGGCCTCTGAGCAGGTATCGCCATGAAAAATTTCTCTGTCGTGACCAATGCGACGATCACACGCTACACACCTTCCTCCCAAAGAGTGCTGTAAAAAGCGGAAGTGAGCTACAACGTTAAAACTTAGTACTCATGCACAGTAGAGTTTAAGGTGACACATTACGAACACCATACGTATGTAATTCTTTTTAGCTTTTCTTTTATTTTCCTTTCTTTAATTTTTGCTACTGACGAAAAGTTTTTGACAGCCCAGATTCTTAAAATGAATTTATTGTCTTCCTGTATGAAACAATTGTATAGCTACATGAATAAAAAAAAACTATCATCCATATTAACATCTAATCGGCTCCATTTATGAAAAATATGATTCAATTTGTTGAACTTAGTTTAATAAGTTAAATCATACACTTAATATACTTCTATAACTTTTCATATCTATGCTAATTTACACCAGTAAATTAATGTAAAGTATGAAGAAACAACGTTAGAAATCGTTTGGAAAATACTCCAATTAAAGGATGAATTTACATTCAACCCTTTTAGAAATATATATATATATATATCTACAGATATATATAGATATTGTTTTTCGCCAAAAACACAGCCGACCCATGAAATAACAACGCACCACACACCTTGTGTATGTCTATTCGATATGCAGTATATACATGTATGTATATATATATATATATAT
>NC_068990.1:62185275-62190190 GCF_001194135.2 Octopus bimaculoides | reverse complement strand
ATATATATTTGTATGTATTTGTATGTCTTTGTTTGTCCCCCTACCTTCGCTTAACAACCGATGTTGGTGTGTTTACGTCCCCGTAACTTAGTGGACAGAATTAGTACTAGGCTTACAACAAAAGACCAAAAAAAAAAAACTCCTGGGGTCGATGTGTTCGAGTAAAGATGGTGCTCCAGCATGGCTGCAGTCAAGTGACTGAAACAAGTAAAAGAATAAAATGATATATATAGTTATATATTGTCAGCAAATCATAAATCCGAAAAAGAAGCACACTCTAAGTTATAGAGCAGTAGAGTATATAGATAAAGATCTCTCCGCCCCACCTTCTCTCTCTCTCTCTCTCTACACACACACACGAAGTGCATTCCAGAAGTTTTTAGACTTTTTTTCGGACAGGTATTATAAATGTCATAGATTACTCTAATTTCAGTCTATCATTACTAAGTATCTAAAGAGCTGACCTGCTAACTTTTTTGTTATCTCAGTTGGTAGGGGACGGCTTCAACAGCACTTTGAAGCCACTCTACAAAACACTACTTATCACAGCTGACTAGTTTTCAGAATGCAGTCGAGACGTGAAATAGTTTGGAAGCTCGCTATGCAATAAATTTTTCGTGTTGTATGAGCCGTACATGTTTTTCGCAAGCACAAGAGGCGAAACAGAGATGGACATCAAAATTGTCTCTCACTCTCCCTACTGTCCAGACTTTGCTCCCTGTGACTTCTGGTTTTTCTCAAGGGTCGTCTTATCGGAATAAGGGACCTCCTAAGCAAACGAATGCAATGAGTGTTAATTTATTGATACAGCAAGCCACATCATATGTAGATCAGAACTGGGCCCCTAGACCAGTGAGGAGAGCACTGGCAAACTTCCTAGTGTACTTATGCCTAAAGACATCCCTGCTCAGGATCTTCATCAGGGTTAACAAGAAGGCCACCTCAGATCGTTAGTGAAACCGATATGTTTTGATCCATCCGTTTTTCTCTGTCCACAATTCCTGAGAGGGCCGTGGAGGCAGAATCCTCTGGCACCTTCTCCATAAGGCCCTTTGAGTAGCAACCGTCATTACACTTTCCAGTTGGATTCACAAGCGTGACCGATTGAGACTTTGGATGTTATCCAATCATTCCGTTCTTGGTCTCTTCCTGGTTCTCCTACCGGGTGGTTCAGCTTGGAGAATCACTGGGCTACGTTTGGGCTACGCTTGGACTACGCTTGGAGAATCACTGGGCTACGCACACTGGGCTACGTACACTGTCGCGTAACTTTAGTTCGGAGACTCTTCAGAGGAACCCTCATTTTGGCTGCTTGCATATATGATCGTATTCTTTCGGTCGTCACACAATATTCACAACAATAGCTAGAGCCGGCTCGTTGCCAGACTTTGGTGCTTGGAGGTGTTTCAGAATATTCTGAGTGAACACTAACTTGTATTCCTAGAAGATTTTTGTAAACTGTATTTTCTAAATCTGAGGGTGCGCGTTGAATAGCGAAGGGCGAAGTACCGTCCAGTGAACCCACTTAGCGGCGGGCATAGTTTAAGAAGAAAAGTTTGTCAGACTCCAAGGAACGTACTGCGGGAAGATTTTTGTAAACGGTTTACTCCAAATCTGAGGATGCACCATTGAAATAATGAGGAGGGCACTGCTTTTCAGTGCATTCCCTTAGCGACGGGCATGGTTTAAGTACAAAAGTTAGTCAGACTTGAAGAAATGTACCACGAGAAGAGCTTTGTAATCTGTATTCTCTAAATTTGATGGTGCACCATTGAAAAAATGAGGAGGACACGGCTGTTCAGTGCATTTCCTTAATGACGGGCATGGTTTACGCTCAAAAGTTAGTCAGACATGAAGAAATGTACTGCAGGAAGACGTTTGTAAACTGTATTTTCTAAATCTGAGGGCGCAATATTGACTCAGTGAGATGTAAGCGCCGTCCAGTGCATTCCTTTACCGACGGGCATTAAGGTGAGGACAGACGCAAAAACCAAATTGTAGCCATGTTTTCAAAATAACGAAATCCAAAAATGGAAACAAGATGTTAGAAGTTCAAGATTTAAACTTGGAGACGCCGTCGACTATATAAGACTTGGCGATACCCAGTTAAAAAAAAAATCAGCCCAGGTTTCGAAGAAATTGTAATTATATATGCCTTTTAATTACTTTGAGACTTCTCTGGCTTGTAAGCTTTAAATGGTTGCGAGTTAAAAATTTTACCTAAATCCAGCGCTGGGTGGTTGGTGTTAAACTCAATTACAAATGAAATAGCAGCCAAATCTCCTAGATAAACGATGCTAAGAGCAGATGATGTAGTCCCGGATATATTATAATCACGCACGCACGCACGCACGCACAACATCCCCCCACACACGTTCATATATGACTGCGCGTGCATGTGTGTGTGCCCCCACACGCACACACCACACACACACATATATGCACACACACAGACATATATATATAGCTATATATGTTTAGATAGATAGATAGATAGATAGATAGATAGATAGATATAAACACGCAAATACACGAAAGTGCACACACACACACACACACACCTAAGCAACTAATCACACATATATGAATACACACGCACAAACAACACACATACACACAAACATTCATATTCACGTATGCATTCACTAAAGTACATTCACGCATACATATAAACACACACACACACAGACACACAGGTTTTTTTTTTTTTAGAAAGTGTAATAAATAAATATATAGTTTTGTAGTGTTGTACAGTGGTAGAGAGTAGGCTGGTGTTGAAGGAGTGAATTATTGTCGAAGTAAAGACATGGGGAAACATGGAGGGAAAGGAGAAGCATTTAGAGTGAAACGGAAGAGAAAAAGAAAAAAGAGTCTGCAGGGGGGGTAAGGTTTAAAGAGGAAAGGAATAGAGACAGGAAACACGTACATTTGGGGAGAGGAGGAAGGAGAGAGATAGGGATGGAGATAAATGAGAGAAGAAAATAGGGTGAACAATGACAAAGGAAGACTAAGAGAGGTATTGAATTACACATAGTGGGGGAAGAGAGAGAAAGAGTGAGAGAGTTAACGCGTGAGAGAGAGAGAGTGTGTGAGAGGGTGAGAATAGAGAGAGCGTGGAGAGAGAGAGAGGGAGATGAAGTAGAGAGAGAGAGGGAGACAGTAGAGAGAGAGACAGAGAGAGAGACAGAGAGAGAGACAGAGAGAGAGAGAGAGAGAGACAGAGAGACAGACAGAGAGAGACAGAGTAGAGAGAGACAGAGAGACAGCGAGAGAGACAGAGTAGAGAGAGACAGAGAGAGAGACAGAGAGACAGAGACAGAGACAGAGTAGAGAAAGAGACAGAGTAGAGAGAGAGACAGAGAGACAGAGAGAGACAGAGACAGAGAGAGAGAGACAGAGAGAGAGACAGAGAGACAGAGAGACAGAAAGAGAGACAGAGAGACAGAGAGACAGAGTAGAGAAAGAGACAGAGTAGAGAGAGAGAGACAGAGTAGAGAGAGAGAGACAGAGTAGAGAGAGAGAGAGAGAGACAGAGTAGAGAGAGAGAGACAGACAGAGTAGAGAGAGAGAGACAGACAGAGTAGAGAGAGAGAGAGAAAGAGTGTGAGTAGAGAGAGAGAGACAGAGTAGAGAGAGAGAGAGAGAGAGAGAGAGAAAGAGAGAGAGAAAAAGAGAGAGAGAAAGAGTGAGAGGGGAGAGCGAGAAACAGACAAACACATTGGCAGACAGACAAGAAAGACAGACATTCAAAGCAGGACATGAAATCACACACAGGAGGAGGATGAGTGGCAGACAGAAGAGAGCAAGAGAGGAAGGAAGAGAGAGAGAGAGAGAGAGAGAGAGAGAGAGAGAGAGAGAGACAGACAGACAGACAGACAGACAGACAGATAGAGAGAGAGATATATAGAGAAAGAGAGAGAGAGAGAGAGAGAGAGAGAGAGAAAGAGAAACAGAGAGAGACAGACAGATTGAGGGTGGGAGAGAGAGATGAATTGACAGAGACGCAAAAGCCAGTGGTTATTAGGCACACTTACATAGAAAATATACTTACGCATACACATACATGCACACACACACACACATACGCACACACAAACACACACAGAGTAATATGGAGAGATAGAGGAACAGAGAAAACGAGAGTGAAAGAGACAGAGACGGAGAGAGAGAGAGAGAGAGAGAGAGAGAGAGAGAGACAGACAGAAAGAGAGAGAGAGGGGGTGACTTCTACATAAAGAAAGAAAAGGGATTGAAACAAAGACAATGCATACACATGCAGACGTTTATAAGAAAAAATTTAAGAACATGGACGTAGATGATGCAGCAGGGAGGGAGTGTGAGAAGGTAAAGAAAGATAGATAGATAGATAGATAGATAGATAGATAGATAGATAGATGAATGGATAGAGTAAGTGAGTGTTAGAGAGAGTGAGACGAGTTGGTATAGAGAAGGGAAACAGAGAGAGAGAGTAAGAGACAGAGGGAGATACAGAGAGAAAGAGATGAAGTTACGTGGATGGATTTGAAGCCCGAAATAAAGTTGTCATTGACTTAGTCGATAGAGGAACTTCTACTAGAAACAAACATCAAACAAAACAAATAAAGAAAGGCGATAATTAATACGTGGCCGCTGCTTGTTAGTGAGATTAATTAACAAAACACATGACCGACTGATGGGGATACGAGGAGTGGTGGTGGTGGGGAGGAGGAGGGACACACACACACATACACACACACACTTGTCTAGCTCTCTCAACTGAAAGGAAACCAGATCCCCCTCCTCGCAACCACTTAAAACAAATCACTCACACACGTCCGTAGCTTGTTTCAAGAAGAAAAAAAAAAGTAAAGGAAGAAAGAAAACACATATAAAATAACCTAACCTATGCAATTATTACGATAGCAATATCCTTCAC
>NC_068990.1:62183875-62185010 GCF_001194135.2 Octopus bimaculoides | reverse complement strand
ACTCTCACTTTTTCTATTTCCCTTCCCCCTCCATATATTTCCTCTTCAACTCTTCTCATTTCACTTGTCTTCTTTCTCTCTTTCCTCCTCTTTCTTTCTCTCTCTCTCTCTCTCTCTCTCTGTCTCTCTCTCTCTCTCCCTCTGTCTGATTAATACGATGTTTTAAATACATTTCTCTCACAGAATAATTTCCCTCAACCTCTGTTCATCTGTCAACACCCGTTCTATCTATCTATCTATCTATCTATCTATCTATCTATCTATCTATCAGTCCTTTTCTTTCCTTCACCATTTCTTTGATACTTTCACCTAATATTTTGCCTACTCTGATTCTGTCGTCTGCCACAGGTTTTCTTTCGATTTGCCCTGTCGTTCCTTCTTTCCTAACATTTCATCTTTCATTTTTCCCTTCCTTCCTTTCTTTCCTTCTTTCCTTTCTTCCCCTTTGCCATTCATTCATTAATTCAATCGTTCGAACGTACTTTTCCCATTCCCTGTCTAGCCACTCTCTTACACTGTCTCACTCAATGTTTCCCACGACGTCTCAATCTCTTTTATCTGTTTATCTCTTTCTCACTGCACTTTCTTTTTGTTCCCAACCCTGAATATTAACTGCAATTGTCACATGCCCTACCAATCAATTATTCTCTCTCACGCTCTCTCACTCTCTCGCTCTCTCACTCTCGCCTTCCCCCCTCTCTCTCTCTCTCTCTATCTCTATCTCTCTCTCTCCCCATATCTATCTATCTATCTATCTATCTATCTATCTATCTATCTATCTATCTATAGATATATGAAGAGCGTTGGCTCGAAACGTAAAAGACTTTCTCCCTCCCCGAGCGCTAAACTAATACATTTGTTTATTGTTTATACACCCGTTTTCGTCTTTTGTTTTATTGTAAATTCTCACTATATATATATACATATATGTTAATGTATACGCACATACGTGTGTACAGTATATATCTAGATATATACATTTATACATGTACCTTAATATATATTGTACACATAAATATATTTGTACTTTGTGCATGGGTATGCTTAAACTATATACATATACATATTAAGATATATATATATAGGTATGTATATACAAATATATATATATTAAAGGTATATATATATATATATA
>NC_068990.1:62182317-62183089 GCF_001194135.2 Octopus bimaculoides | reverse complement strand
TTTAGCCCCTTGTGGGCAATAAAGAAACAAGAATCGTTAGTACTCCAGGCAAAATGTTTAACGGCATTTCGTCCGTCTTTCTGTTTTGAGTTCAAATTCTGACGAGGTCCACTTTGCCTTTCATCTTTTCATGGTCGATGAAATAAGTACCAGTTAAGCACTGGGGTCAATGTAATCGACTTGACCTTTCTCTCGAAATTACTGATCTCGTGTCAAAACTTAGGATCAGTATTTAATTACTCATGAAGGTAATGAGCGGGCAGAATCGTTAACGGACAAAATGCTTAAGCGGCATTTCGTCCGCTTTTACGAGTTCAAATTCGTCCGCTTTTACGAGTTCAAATTCAACCGAGGTCCACTTTGCCTTTCGTCCTTTTGCAGCCGATAGAATTAAGTACCAGTCTAATACTTGGGGTCAATATTATCGACTCACTGTTGGCCTTATGCATAACCTCTATCTCCTTTGTTTTTTCTCTCTCTCTCTCTCTCTCTCTCTCTCTTACCCCCCCTCTCTCTGCCCCAGTATCTAACCTCCTACTCTCTATCTATGGCTCTCTAGTTGTCTTCTGAAATCGACATGGCTAGAATACTAGGCCTGAGAGTAAATAGTTATAACAGAAGCAACAACAGCAACAAACATGTTTATAGTCCCCAGTGCTTCTTGATAGTTAATTCTGGTTGATTTAGACTCAAATTATGGATGTGTGTTGGCACTCCGTCGCTTACGACGTCGAGGGTTCCGGTTGATCCGATCAACGGAACAGCCTGCTCG
>NC_068990.1:62178807-62179930 GCF_001194135.2 Octopus bimaculoides | reverse complement strand
CACCACACACACAACACCACACACACAACACCACACACACAACACCACACACACAACACCACACACACAACACCACACACATACATGCATACATAGATGACACTGCATGTTCACAATCAATTATCTACGAACATAGCACACACACAGACACATACACACACACACATACACACATACACACACACACACGCATACACATATACACAAGCATTTATTCATTTGCATACTCTCGTATGCACGCATAAAAACATACATACAAGCATCGCCGTCCATATGCACATACGCACATTTGTACACATACACACACAGAAAACAATGTGTGTTTATCATACATACATACAAACATACATACATACATACTTACATACATACATACATACATAGGCAAACTGCAGACAACCTGAAGATTTATGCTAAAAGTGTTAACAATACCAAAAAAACAACTGGAATTAATAACATTTTCAGCTAATATAGGCATGGAATTTGGCCAAAAGAAAATTTCATACTTGGTTATAGAACGAGGAAAGTCAGTCCCTCAAACCCAATACCTGTGCATCAAGGGTCTTTCTGTCTCCTCCATTCCTCACAAAGAATGTTACAAGTACCTAGGCATAGACAAACATGTATCATATGAAGGCACTGTGATTAAATAGAGTGACCCGAGAATATTACACCAGACTCAGGGAAATTTAGCAGTCGGAACTCTCCCCTTACAACAAAACAATATCCCACAATGCAATTACAGTACCAGGGTTGAACCCAACGTTTGGGATACTTGACTGGTCTGTAGAGGAAATCCACTCCATAGATATAAAAACCCATAAAATTCTGACAACAACTGGGAAGATCCACAGAAACAGTGATGTTGTCAGGCTCTACTTATGAAGAAACGAAGGTGGTAGAGGCCTGAGATCAGAGAAGACGGCCTTCGAATACCGTATAGTATCACTCAGGCAGCACCTGCTAAACAACAGAAGCAATAATAAATATATCAATGCAGTCCTGAAAAGTGAAGTGAGCAACATTGTACGAGTTGGCAGTGAACTCCTCAAGAAACACTCTCTTTCTGATGATTTCCTATACAGCACCAAAACAGCTGGGCTCTCTTACCTCAGAGAAGACC
>NC_068990.1:62177030-62177981 GCF_001194135.2 Octopus bimaculoides | reverse complement strand
ACCGATCTTGAGAAATTAGGCTTCTCAAAGCCAGAAAGGAAAAAGCTAATTCGAAGACTACAGATCCAATCCATCACCGGAAATGTAAAAGTCATTAAAACTTTCCAGAAGTTTATCATTTCAGTATATATGAGCATGTCTAGACATGCAGCTATATGCACGAGAATACATGCATAAACAAAACATACAAATCTGCACATATACATACATACATGCAAGCAAAAATATCCTGTTGTTGATGTTGAAATTCCAATGAAGGAACTTTGAATCTAGGTTAGAAACCGGCTCTTTCTCTATTCGCAAGAAATCTTGAAATAAAACTGGACAATGACATACATATATACATACATACATGTGTGTGTGTGTGCGTGTGTGTGTGTGTGTGTGTCTGTGTGTATGCGTGTGTATGTGTGTGTGTGCCTGCGTGCGTGCTTACGTGTGTGCGCGCCCGCGCGCGTAATGTACTGTTTCGTGTTGGTGAGATCAACAGCAAAGTCCTCCATCTGGTGAGAGATAAATATTATTTAACAGACATGTTTTTATGCGCTACTATTCCCTCATTTTATTTCTTCGTTCTTTTTGATATGTGATTTGTGCCTGATGAATATGTTTGAGCTATTTCTCGATATATGAAGCTATAAGTAGCACATAAAAACATGTATTGTGTTTATTGTGTGCGTTTCAGTATGTGTGTGTGTGTGTGTGTGTGCCTGTCTGTCTGTCTGACTGTCTGTCTGTTTTTCTGTTTGTCTGTCTGTCTGTCTGTGCGCGCGTTCAGTATAATTACACGAAGCAGCAAGGACCAAAATAGCTAAATCAAATGAATGTACACGCACATACACATGTAAATAAATATACATAAATATGTGTCGAAACAAAAGTGATAACCGTGTGGCAGCCGATCATGGGAATATATTTGTTATGTTTAATTGTGAATTTCTTTATATCTTA
>NC_068990.1:62175581-62176793 GCF_001194135.2 Octopus bimaculoides | reverse complement strand
TATGTATGTATATATATATATATATTGCCAAATCAGATTGGAGCCTGGTGTTGCCATCCGGTTTCACCAGTCCTCAGTCAAATCGTCCAACCCATGCTAACATGGAAAGCAGACGTTAAACGATGATGATGATGATTATGATGATATATATATATATATGCAGATACACACACACACACACACACACACACACATATATATATATATAAATGAAGCGATATATCAAAATCTGTGTGTATGTGTGTGCGTGTGTGTATGTATGTGTGTGTGTGTATGTGAGTGATATTATTTGGAATCACTATATTTCGGAAATATTAACCGTAGTATTTCTTCGTGCAATTCGTGCAATGTCTTTTCGTATACCGCCCATGGAAATAATAAGATTAAATTTGTGAAAAAGTACTTATTTTAAAAACCAAACTATAAATATATTATCCGGACATAAATTGAACGTTCCGAGCGGTATTACCGACATACATTATACATAGATACATGCCTGTCATCACGAGACGTAAAGTAGCTATGAAGAAGATTATTACTTCTTTATACGCGTGTTCTATCTAAATGCAAAATAAGCGTGTATAAACAGCAAGCAGTAAAACTTGAAAAAAGCTGAAATACATGCCGCTTTATAGTGAAAATTAATTGATCATCATAATTTCAAAATTAAATTTTGGAAGGGGATATTATATTAGTGATGGGAGAGATTGTTTCTCAAATATAATATCAATATTTATCTGCGCACAGTTTAGAAAAGGGCCTCATAAAACAAAATAACCTGAATATTAAAGCGTTATCATCAAATAATGAAATGGAAAATATATAAAATTTGCATATAACTATTTCAACTGACACACATATCTACATGTACATGCAAACGTACATACAAACATTTGTGTATATGTACGTGTGTGTATGTGTGTGTATGTAAGTACATGCAAGCGCGTGCACACACATATGCGTATATATCTTTTTATCTTTTACTTCTTTCAGACATTAGACTACGGCCATGCTGGGGCACTGCTGTGAAGAATTTTAGGTGAGCGTATCGACCTCTAGCACTTATTTTGTAAACCTGGCACTTTTCCTTTTGGCGGACCGTTAGGTTTAAGGGGTGTAAACCACATCAACACCGGTTTTCAAGAGGGGTGCAAACACAAACACAAACACTCATGTATATATATATATATATATATATATATATATATATAT
>NC_068990.1:62171341-62174591 GCF_001194135.2 Octopus bimaculoides | reverse complement strand
ACACACACACACACACACACACACACACACGTATACATATAAGCTTCAAATTTTGGCTCAAGGCCAGGAAGTTTTGTCGTTGGGAATAAGTCGATTAATTCGACCCCAGTGTTTAAATGGTACTTATTTTATCGACGTCCCGAAAACATGAAAGCAAAGTCGACCCTGGCAGAATTTGAACTCAGAGCGTAAAGACGGATGAAATGTCGCTAAACATTTCGCCCGGTGTGCTAACGTTTCTACCGGTTCCCCGCCTTATATGCATACATCTTAATTCTTATGACTGAAACCAACTTACATCAGTGAGTTGCTTTCTTATTAATTCTTAGTAAGTTATTCTAGATTTAGCGCGTTAGACAGAGTGTTGGACAAAGCTAACAGTCTATTTATTACTACGAACATAACCGACATAATTAGGCTAAAATAAGGAAATTTCTAATTAGTTTCAAATTTTGGCACAAGGCCAGCGATTTCGGGAAAGCATACTAACGATTCTGCCAGCTCGCCGCCTTAAGAAAAGTTCTAATTAGTGTCTAAAGAACTAGAACTTACTTGCACTGTGACTACAAAACAGAACGCAGCTAAACTTGCTAAACCTCACTTTAAGGCAAGACTTAAAACATCAGATTTCAGATAGCAAAATCTCAGAAAAAATAGCAAAGGATATGCTTTGGGCGTTATTAGACTGTGCAAAACTGCAAATATTCTAAAAAGAAATGTGGATATTATCCTTGTGTAGTTGGGTATTGTTGTAAAGTCAATCATTTCCAGTGTTTTTTGTGTTTTCCTCAAAATGACGTTTCTGACTATGTGTAGCAATCTTTAGGTCACGATATCTCCGAGAATAATTGATGTAGTAGGCTGAAATTTTGCGATAGTTGCCTAGATGTGGACTTAGTTACACTTCATTTCTTCATCTTTCAGAGACAGTTGAATGCTACAACCCAGGGGTCAGAAATGCTTGAACTCCTGCATGTGGTTATGAGCAACCCTACAACAAAATCTAGGTCAACTTCATCAATGTCTTTTTTTCAGCATCTTGTCTGTACCCAAATCTGTTGGCATTTCAAGTTAAAGCATATTATCTTTGATAGTTTGGTAGAAAAATTGACCTAAAATAAGGGTCTGTTTGGCTTGTAGGTAATTTTGAATTTATAATTAGGTCATGAATAAATAATGTGGAAATTTGAATATTATTTTTTTTTTCCTTTATAGAACTAACATTGTCCTTGATGTATGTCATATTTGGTTTGCCTGGATTCTATTCCCACAGAGTGAGAGCATCTTCAGTTTAGGGGTGTTTTCCAATGTCTGAGGGGTTAGTCTTGCATTAAGTTTAAATGTAATTAATTGCAAACCATAAGAAAATGAAATGAAAAATTCTTTTTTTACCTTTTATCTTTTACCTATTTCAGGTAGACTGCGGCCATTCTGGGGTACTGCCTTAAAGAATTTTTAGTCAAATAAATCGACTCCAGTACTTATTTTTTTAAAGCTTGGTTCTCATTTTGTTGGTCTCATCTACCTATGTTGCATTATTTATAATTACAGATCTGTTCGATCGTTTTTGATCTGCGATTAAACTACGACGATAACAACACCAACAACAACAACAACACAAGCTGTAATAATCTAGACTATTGCAAACAACCTGGTAATGGTCGTACTTCCTTAAGCAGAGAGCTGGCAGAATCGTTAGTACGCTGGGTAAAATGCTTAGCAGCATTTCATTCGTCATTACGTTCTGAGTTCAAATTCCGCCGAGGTCCACTTTACCATTCATCATTTCGGAGTCGATAAAATAAGTACCAGTTAAGCACTCGGGTCGATATAATCTACTGTCCCCCTTCCCCGAAATTGTTGACCTTGTGCCAAAATATGAAATCAATATTCGTTCTTCTACTTGAAGTCAAACGGAAGGAATTAACTCCCATAAAAAGAATAAAAGCTAATTTTTTGAAAGAAAGTCAATAATCGACATTGCTCTGTCTCTAGTAAGAATGATTGAGAGGAAAAATACCCGGGGACAACTCTGCAGAAAAACAAATTGTAAAACTTACAACATTATAAAGACTTTCTGTCTGTTTCTTATTCAGGCAGCGCCTGAAACATTTTCTTTCTCTTTTTTCACCCTACACCCGAGACGTGTAGGAGAAACTTGGTTTCACTTTAGGCTGTTTGTGAGTGGTACAGAACTCTTTCATATGTACGAACAGCTTTACTTGAGATTCCTACAATAGAGAAAAATTGAAATCTTCTTGAAGCTTAGAACTGGAAACTGAGTCCGTGTGTTGTAGCTTTGCCAAGTCCTCTTGAAAGATCCTCAGGGATGTGGAACCTTGTAATTTTGGCTGAGAGTTTTATTTGCATGTTAACCCATGTTTCCTTGATGTGCGTGGGTGATTGTGCTGTCATGCTGTTGAAAAATACTAAGGAGGCTGTTGGAAAAGTTTCGTTTAACTGGAGACTGGGACCGAATTCTTACAATAGAATGAACTCCGCTAAAATGTTCTCGGGGACCAAGTGGTAACGTTAAACCGACGATGGATTTGGGCAATCATCCCAAAATTATGTCTGCTTACCAAATTTGGTCTACAGTGCAAATCCTCAAATTTGGGAGAAGGGGTTGGTCAATTATATTGACCTTAATGTTTAATTAGTACTTTATTTCAAGGAATTGAACTCAGAACGTAAAGAACTGTCAATGAATTCGGTGAAGTATTTTATCCAACTCTGCAATGGTTCAATGGATCTACTTCTATTCTTTTGTTCTTTTTAATCAAAAGATGAGAGACAAAAATATTTGGTTAGTTTTTAACTTAAAATGGGAAGTTATTTTCAATTATAGATCAATCGGAATGCAGTACCAAAAACAGCAACTAGCATTCTGTCGTTTACGACGATGAGGGTTCCAGTTGATCCGATCAGCAGAACAGCCTGCTCGCTAAATTAACGTAGAAGTGGTTGAGCACTTTGTTCATTGAAGAAGGAGAAACTTGGTGTTACACATATCGGTTGTGCATGTATGACATCGCATCGATATGTAAAGGTTAAAGGAGAGAGAATGAGGATATTTGTTAGATCAGTGGTTCTCAACCGGGATCCATATGATCCTTGGTGCCCATATAAGATTTTGTTGTCAAAAATTTAGGCACAGACATGGCTGTGTGGTAAGAAGCTTGCTTCCCAACCACATGGTTCAGGGTTCAGTCTCACTGCGCGGCACCTTCAGCAAGTGTCTTTTACTATA
>NC_068990.1:62168881-62170919 GCF_001194135.2 Octopus bimaculoides | reverse complement strand
CATACAGTTCCTAATAATATTTAAGAATAAAAATATAATATAAGATTATTTTAAACATCGAATGGTTACGTGGGTTCATCCAAGTACAATAGGAAAAAGGGGTCGAAAGTTAAAAGATGATTGAGAACCACTGAGTAAGATGTAGCTTGTGTTTTGCACTTTGTGCAATACGCTACCCTCAAAACATGTCTTAATAACTTTATTTTACTTGAGCATGATACAGATGTCACACGCATTTCACCCAAAGCAGACATCACATTTCTGTTAAGGCAAACATCACGTTTCTCTCTAGTAATTATCAAAGAAGACATTATATTTGTCTCTAGACGTAATCAAGGAAATCATCACATTTTTCTCCAAACAATTATTATTGTATTAGTATTTAATAATTTGAGGAAGAACTAGAGAACACTTTAAAAAGTTTTTATGCAACAGAAATGTCATTTAGTATAGAACATTATAAGAAAAATGGTGTGCTACAAATAAGTAGAGTTAGTTCAATTTGTTTAAATGGCGCTCTCGGTCAGGATGGTACATGACTTCAGACATTCTTAGGTGACATGCAACCAAACCGTTAGGTAACTGGCCATACATCACGACTGAACCACAGTAGTTTCATGTGATCAGTCTACTAAGCAGGCAAATCAAGGTGAAGTCATCGCGTGGTTCAATCTTCTAGAATCTTCTTAAAAAGTCACCTTAGCGCCAACGCGCTTTTGCAGAGTTTTAAGAGCGGCAGACTCGTTGACATGTCTTGCCGCTTGCCAGGCAGAATGGTGAGGCAGCTGCGTGATGTGTCTCCATTTTTGCCAGAGCCAGACGATCTAGGAAGACGGTTAAGACAGAAGGCAGATAGATGATAGGAATCTATCACGAATATAGCATAATTGATTCCAATTATGTTGGGTCGGCCACATGTTGCTGTATCGGTAAGCTTGCAGTATATCTCTCCAAATATGTACTTATTGCAGTGTAACTCTATATGTAATAATATAATCTTCTGCTAAATGTTTGCGGATATTGTCACTTATTACTTCGTGCAGCTCAAGAAACACATGTTTCTTCTTCAGTTCAACCAGCCATCACAACAGAACACATGACAATATTTTTCTAAAGAGCAGCCCTGAGTGAGCACACTCTATGTCCAAAAACATTAGTCATGGTCTCTTTTCTTTTATTTTAGACGTTTTATATCTGGGACTAAATTATCTGACCTTGCTATTTTTTTTAAAGACAGAGTGTGTAATTTAAAAGAGATTCGGCTGTTATTTCTAGCAGAACAAGCCACCTCATAGTACGATTTAAAGTAAGTTGAAATGGAACGAACGAGAATGCTTGGAAAATAGCTCACGCTTCGGTACTTCAGGAGTTCGTCGGCAGATAATACGGCAGTCACCAAGACATATTTAAATATTGATTTTTAGTTTTTGAATATAAGCACAAGGCATCGAATTTAACGGAGGAGGGACATATGACTACGTAATATTCATGACTTTTGGAAGTGGTGGTGGTGGTGGTGATGGTTGAAGTGGGGGTAAGCATTGGAAATCAAAATTAAGTAGAATTGCTATAACCAGTGAGCGAAGAGTATTTTATGTGTAGACTATGGCACTCACAAGGCATGTCTAGTTATTAATATCCAAATACAGCATTAACAACTAGTGTGAAATTATAGTAGTGGCTGAGACACATACCATAGGAATGATGCTTCTATGTAAAGCAACGGAGTAACATTTCAGTGTATTGATGTGTATTTTATGGAAGCTTGAGGATACCATAAAATATTTCAGCAACAAGTCTATGAATATATTTACTCTCTGAATCTCGTGTTACTCTCAATCTCGTTCTCCACCTTGATCGCCACCGCCACCAGTTTCTCTTTGTGTATATAAGTGCATACAAGTATGCGTATATTACACGCACTTACATATACTTTGCATACACACACACTTACACACACATAAATACTTATGTGTGTAAACTATCTATCTGTTTCACTATCTACCTCTCTCTCTCTCTCTCTCTCTCTCTATAGATC
>NC_068990.1:62168536-62168778 GCF_001194135.2 Octopus bimaculoides | reverse complement strand
ATATATATATATATATATATATATATATAATATATCTTTACATATGGCCATATATATACATACATACATGCGTGCATGTATGTATATAGGTATGTATATATTTATGTATGTATGTATGTATGTATGTATGTATGTATGCACGCATGCATGCATGCATACATACATACACACACACACACACACACACACACATACATACATACATACATACATGTGCACGCAGACACAGACACAGACACGCA
>NC_068990.1:62163755-62166049 GCF_001194135.2 Octopus bimaculoides | reverse complement strand
ACATATATATATACACACACCCACATACGTATGTATGTATATATGTATGCATGTAATGTATTTGGTTTTGGGAAGCAATGTCAATTTTTATAATTCTGTAAGTAATAATAATATTCCATAAGCGATCATCGTGCAATGATTAAAGAAGAGTCTAATATCGGGGCTTTTTCTTTAGTCATTACACTGTGGTCGTTTGTAAGCTTTAAGCTTATAAGTTGTTGTTGTTGTTGCTGTTGTTGTTGTTGTTATCATTATTATTATTATTATTATTATTATTATTATTATTATTATTATTATTATTATTATTATTATTATTATTATTATCATTATTATTATTATTATACAGACAGATAGACAGACAGACAGACAGGTAGATAGATAGATAGATAGATAGATAGAAACATTGCTATTTGTATATGATCTTCATGTTCTAAAGCGGACACCTAGGTATTTCTATCTTGTACAGAATTATGATGAAAGCCTAAGGCCTTAATCATTCGTTTTAATCTTATATCAGCGAGTAGGCATGGCTGTGTGATAAAGAAATCGCTTTGCCATCACGTGGTTTCGGGTTCAGAAAAAATGTGCCGTTCTTTGGTCAAGTGCCATCTACTATAGCCCCGGGCGACCAATGAGTTGGAAGTGAAATTGATCGATGGAAGCAGTGTGAAGGACCTTCATGTGTATGTGTGTGCGGTCGGTGGGTGAGTGTGTATATATGTTTGTCGTTCTATTTGTGTTTGCCTGCCCTACTACTCGAGAGCCGGTGTTGGTATGTTGGAGTCCACCGTAAACTAACAGTTCGGCAAAAGAGACTGTATGATACCATATTTTAAAATAAGTGTTGGGGTTGATTTGTTCCACTTAAACTTTTCAAGACGCTACCTCAAATCTACCGCCTCGGCACAATACCCGCAGCAAGTAACATATACATACCCAGGCCTATCTACCATTTTTTTAGGAGGGGATAGCCTCAACAAGACACACACCAAGCATTCTAGTCATTTCCCAGCTCAAAAGGGCGAGCCCAGTCTTATGCTCGGGTCAAGGCATAGAACGTAACCTCCAATATCAGCAGCGGGGCCCGGCAGCATATGCTGGTTTATTCTCACCGTAATATGTTGGTTCCGTACCCCTTTAAGCAACATCAAATTCACTCATCCATCCACAAACACTCAAAGCTTTCCTATCATTTATAAACTCTCTTGCCTCTCTCACTCCAACACCTCAAACCACCAAAGCTTTCGTCACTCCATCCATCCAGCTTATAAGATAATGCATTCTTGTAGTGCGGAAGGCGCCGATGTGTGCTTTGATGAAACATTGGATGAACTGTTTTTTTAGTAGCTGCTATCTTTATTGCTGTATAAACCCTCTATTTACTGAACAATTACCTTATGATGAAAGGTGCTTAAGCCGAAACCTTCCCATTCTGTGTTTTTGTATATCAGGTTCCCCATTGTCCGATAAGCTCGTATGCGTAGGTATGTGTGTGTGTGTGTGTGTGTGTGTGTGTGTGTGTGTGTGTGTGTATACGTATATATATATTTATATACAATCATACATATATACATACATACATATATATATTCGCAAGCGTGACTGTATGGTAAGAAGTTTGCTTCCCGACCAAATGGTCCCGGATTCAGTCCCACTGCGTGGCACCATGGGATAGTGTTTTCTCCTATACTACCATAACCTTGGATCGAGCAAAGACTTGTGAGCGGGTTTAGCAGACGAAACTGGAAGAAGTCTGTCGTATATATATGTATATTAAACCGTTAATCCCTACACATAATTTTTTTCTGTCTGTCTCTCTTTTCTTTTTTTCTTTTTTTTTTCATCCTCGCTCCATTTTTTCCCACTCTCAAACCTCTCTGTCAAAGAGCGTAAGCTCGAAATGTCAATGATATTTCCATTCTTTCCGAGCGTTGTTCCTTCATTGTCGTTGTCTTTTGCTTTTTGTAAATTATATATATATATATATATATATATTTTTCTACTCTAAGCACAAGGCTCACAATTTTGGTGCGAGGGGGCCAGTCGATTAGATCGACTCCAGTACACAACTAGTACTTAATTTATTGACCCTGAAAAGATGAAAGGCAATGTCGACCTCGGTGGAATTTGAACTCAGAGCATAAAGACAGACGAAATACTGCTAAGCATTTCGTCCGGCGTGCTAACGTGTCTACCAGCTCACCTTATATACATACATACATACATACATACATACATACATACATATATATATATATATATATGTATGTATGTATATATATATATATTATATG
>NC_068990.1:62159890-62160695 GCF_001194135.2 Octopus bimaculoides | reverse complement strand
AAGCCTAGTACTTATTCTATCGGTCTCATTTGCCGAACCGCTAGGTTACGGGGACGTAAACACACCAGCATTGGTTGTCAAGCGATGTTGGGGGGACAAACACAGACACACATACAGAGACATAGATGGCGACGTTGATATTTCCACGGCGGTGCATCAGCATGGCCGCAGCTCTGAGCTGAAACTATAAACAACAAACATATATACGACAGGCTTGTTTCAGTTTCCGTCTACCAAATCTACTCACAAGGCTTCTTGAAAAAAAAACTAGATAATAATTTACATACATACATACATACATACATGCATACATACGTTCGTACGTTCATGCACATAGGAGGGTATATTGGTAAAAGAAAATGCAGGAGGATCAGTTAAATATGATTTTATTCAACATATTCCCTGCTCAGATTCACATACTTATGGTAGCGTTCCTTCAGTTCTTCTAAGCCCCACAAAGGACCTCCAACCAGTCCTTTCATCATGCCCATAAAGCCAGGAACTTTTCAGCACCCTTCGTACAAATATACATACACACGCAAACACATACATACACACATGCATACATACATACACACATACACACATACATACATACATACATTCATACATACATACATACATACATGGTGGTTGTCTACTCCTTACACAGAGTTTGACCACCTCCTGCATCTACACCTTAGCCCTTTCATGGCGTCTGATGTAGCTTTTTAAATCAGACAATGTTTTGAAAAAACACCCACACAGATTGCACCTCTGATTTGTACTACCAATACCTGCAGGTAAGTTCTGCTCATTGTGGATC
>NC_068990.1:62156627-62158572 GCF_001194135.2 Octopus bimaculoides | reverse complement strand
TATATATATATATATATATATATATATATATATATATATATATATTCTCTATATTGTGTGCAGAACATATTTCTTCGAATCTACATGTGAACAGTGACACTCTTGTAGACAAAATAACATTAATTTATGGCTCCTGGTACACTAATGAACAGGCCACACTCACACGCACAAAATACGCACGCACACACACTCACGGACAAATGCTTTCATAAACACATACATGAACTCATACAACACATTCACACAAACTTACACATACAAACCTTTATGTATGCACTTTCATATCTATATTGACACATTTTATAGTTGAAATATTCTCCAAATAGCTTTAGAACAATGAAAATGTGTGGATGAGATGATGCGCGTGTATACATACATACATACATACATACATACATACATACATACATACATACATACATTCATACATGCATACATACATATGCATTCTTACATACATACATCCATACATACATATATGTACACAAGCACACATACATACATACATGCGTTCATACGTACGTATCTACGTTTGTATGTATTACGTACGTTCACTCATACAAAACAAGCATACATGCATGCATATATATATATACATACGTACATGCATACATACATATGTACATACGTAGATACATACATGCATATGCATACGTATGTACATATACATATAGGCCCATACACATACACACATATTTATGTGTGTGTTTGTGTGAGTGTGTGTGTGTCTATATATATATATATACACGCACACACACACACACACATTCAGAGTGTATATGCATATATATGCATAAGTATGTAAACTATACATCATACGAGTAGCTATGCTATTTCTCTGCCAATTACGTGTAAAGATGTACACACAGACACAAAGAACACACACAGATATGCATTCGCGCGCGCGCACACACACACACACACACACACACACACACACACACACACACAGAACGCGCGCGCAGAGATCACACAACACACACACACACACACATAGCGATGTTCGAGTGAAGATATATATATACACATGAGTTTCAAAAGAAATATATAGAACTATATAGAAATATAAACACATAGATATTAATTCAAATCGTATTTCAGGCATGATGAATATGTATTATGCTGTAATAACTTTTTTCTCCACAAAGCATATTAAATAAACACAGACTGCTGGATACACACACACACACACACACACACACACACACACACACACACAGATATAGATATATACACAAACACACATACACAAATATAGTTATATACATAAACAACGCGCAGCACGGACACTCACACACGCGTACACGCGCGCATATATTTATACATGGATAATATTATGCATATATATATATCGATAATAACGAGCCATTTCACCAGTTTATATGATATCATTTAGCTATGGCAATTAATACGTATCATTTATATTATTAATAAATTGCCGACTTATTCTTTTTGTTCTTCTGCTTCTTTTAATTTGATGTTTTCTACATGGTTCCTTCTGTTTTTTCTTTTCTTTTTTTTTTGGTGGCAATATATTTTCTCCAGATTAAATCAGCGTGTGTGTGTGCTTGTGTGTGTGCATGTGTGTGTGTGTGTGTGTTAGTGCGTGCGTTTGCGTGTGTTGTTCTGTAGGGTGGGGCCTCAGGTATTAATATAATTACAAAAATATAAAAATCTCGTGTTTTCATATCGCTTATTGTATTGTATTGTATTGTATTGTATTGTATCATATGTATGTATGTATGTGTTCGTGAATGCGTGTGTCAGCTCAATGTTCATAGACAGACAGATAGATAAATAGATAGATAGATAGAGAGACAGAGAGAGAGACAGAGAGAGAGAGAGAGAGAGAGAGAGAGAGAGAAAACAGATAGACAGATATCAAGTAATGTGTATGATGTGGGAATATTTATGTATAGACACATATCTATGTGTGAATGTTTAC
>NC_068990.1:62152578-62156092 GCF_001194135.2 Octopus bimaculoides | reverse complement strand
CACACACGCACGCACACGTAGATACATGCATCCATACATACATACATACATACGCGCGCACACACACAAACACAGACACACACACACATACATACATACATACATACATACATACATACATGAGACGACTGGTTGTAGGTTGATATTTGGCTTTAAAAAAAAAGTGATTATATATTTTTCCAATATATATATATCCCTTCACTTACTTATCTTCTCTTTTAATATACTTCTTTATATATTGTATTTAGTTTTTTTCTACGTAAATTATTGTTTTATATACTTTCATATACTCTTTTATCATACTTCAACACACCAATATCGACTATTATAAGCATGGAAGTTGTAAGATTATGGGGACGAACACACAAACACAAACATAGCAGTGTTGCTGGATTTACACTAATTCAGCGGACGGACTTTTTCCAAACTGATTACATTTGGTTGATAAGGTAAAGAGAGAGTGGGAGGGAGAGAGAGAGACAGAGATGGGGTGAGTGAGAGAGAGACAAAGAGAGAGAGACAGACAGACAGACAGACAGAGACAGAAGTGATTTAAGTCTTTGTTGATTTTCTTCTTTTGAAATAATAATGATAATGATGGTAATAACAATAATAACAACAACAACAGCAATAACCCTTTCTTCTAGAGGCAGAAAAAGCTGAAAGGGACAAAACGATTACATCGACTCCAGTGCTGAACTGGTACTTTATTTCATCGACGCCCTTGGCGGAATTTGAACTCAGAACATAAAGACAGAAGAAATGCCGCTTAACATTTTGTCTGGCGTGCTAACGACTTTGGCCATGCTCAGCGCCTGAATAATACTTTCTACTAAAGGCACAAGGCCTGAAATTTTGTAAGGAGGGGATAAATGGATTGCATCGAATCCAGTGTTTCACTGGTGCTTAATTTATCGACCCCCGAAAGGATGAAAGGCAAAGTCAACCCCGGCATTTGAACTCAGAGAGACGAAATACCGCTAAGCATTTCGTCCGGCGCACTAACAATACTGCCAGCTCGCTGCCCTCAGCGTATTAATAATAATAATAATAATAATAATAATAATAATACACTTTCAATACAGTAACCTTAAGAGCATCACAGCAAACCACAGCACATACCCAAGGCACACAGAGCTGCGCTCAGTAGTGAAGTGAAAGCACGTTATAAAAATAAAACTACTGAATAATAATAATAATGATAATTCTATTTACTATAGGCACAAGGACTGGATTTTGTGGGGATGGAGACAGTCGATTACATCGACTCCAGTACTCAACTGGTACATAATTTATCGACCCCGAAGGGATGAAAGGCAAAGTCGACCTCGGAACATAGCGACGGGCGAAATACCGCTAAACATTTCGTCCTGCGTGCTAATAATTCAGCCAATAATACGATTCAGCCAATAATACGATTCAGCCAATAAAAATTATCTTTTCTACTAAAGGCACAAGGCCTAAAATTATGCGAAAGTAGGTAGTCACTCTTGTACGCAACTGGTAATTATAATAATAATAATAATGGTTTCAAATTTACCGAACACAAAATGATGAAAGCAAAATCCACCTCGACGGAATTTGAACTCAGAACGTAAATGCCTCACAGAATTTGATGTAATTAACAAGCAGCTTTCCAGCCAAAATTTTCAGGTCTTGTGCCTTTAGTAGGAAGAATTATTGAGGAGGTGAGCCAGCAGAATCCTTTTTGCGTCGAACAAAAATGCTTAGCAGCATTTCTTCCAGTTTCTCGCGTTCTACGTGCACACACGGCTGATGCCAACTTTGCATTTCATCCTTTTGAGGTCGATGAAATGAAGTACTGGTTGATCCCTGATACGTGTCGTCAGCCACTACGGGACATGCTCAACTGGTTAAGGTCAAGCAACTGACCTTAAGGCAAATTTAAGGTGGTGAGCAGATCAGAATATTTGTGGTAGACCATCTTTAAGATCAACTCAAGACATGTTCATGTTAACACTTCTAATCAGCTAAGATCAGAAGCCATGAGACTCA
The DNA here is from genome assembly GCF_001194135.2 of Octopus bimaculoides. Lineage (NCBI taxonomy): Eukaryota > Metazoa > Mollusca > Cephalopoda > Octopoda > Octopodidae > Octopus > Octopus bimaculoides. The sequence goes on along the minus strand of NC_068990.1, from coordinate 62,154,076 downwards.
TTGCCTGGTACAGCATCAGGGAATTTACTATTACTATTATTATTATTATTATTATTATTATTATTATTATTATTATTATTATTATTATTATCATTATTATTACTATTATTATTATTATGTTTTGATTTATCCTAACCTTTGTGGCCAATAAAAGAATTAATTATTATTATTATTATTATTATTATTGGCATCATTATATGTTTGACTTTTGCTTTGTATTTGTACAAGTTGGTTCCAAGTCTCAAGAGACAAGTTATCAGTACTATTATTATTATTATTATTATTATTATTATTGTTATTATTATTGTTATCATCATCATCATCATCATCATCATCATCATCATCATCATTATTATTATTATTATTATTATTATTATTATTATTATTATTTTGAAGACATCGAGTTCGGAGAATCGTTAGCACGCTGGACAAAATGCTTAGCGGTATTTCGTCCATCTGTACGTTTAGTCTACTACATCAACCCCAGTGCTCAACTGATATTTATTTTATCAACTCTGAAAGCATGTAAGGCAAATTCGACCTCAGAAGAATTTGAACTCAAAATGGACAAATGGACGAAATACTACTAAGCATTTTTGCTCGGCGTACTAACGATTCTACCAGCTCGCTGTCTTAACGAAGTATATTGGTTTCAAATTTTGATACAAGGCCAACAATTTAGATCGACCCCAGGGTTCAACTGGTACTTATTTTATCGACTCCGGAAGGGTGCACGGCAAAGTCAACCTCAACGAAAGTTGAACTCAGAACGTAAGGACAGACGAAGTGATGCGAAGCTTTTTGCCTGGCGTACTAACTGTAGTGCCAGCTCGCCACCTTTTCCGAATATATTAACCACTAACAAAAAATTGCTTAATGTTACCAAATTTTGAGAATACTCTAACAACGTTTATAGATGCAGATATTTGTTATTTTCTGGAACGTGCCTATGTCCATTACAGATAATATATATCAACATCTTTATGAAAACGGTCGTTTCATTCCCATTACATTTCTTCGTTTATTACTTGTTTCGGTCATTGGACCGGAACCACAACTTTTAGGATTTAGCCGAACAAGTCAACCACACACCAGGATTGTTTTTCTTAAAGATTTTTACTTATTTTATCGGTTTCTTTTCCCGGATCGCTAGATCACGGGGGCGTAAACAAACCAACACTGGGTGTCAAGCAGTGACAAGGAACAAATACAAGCACGCGCACATGCACACACACACACACATACATACACACACACACGGACACACACGGACACACACACACACACACAAGCACGTAGACATATACATTTTTTTTTTTATCTTTTACTTGTTTCGGTCATTACACTGCGGCCATGTTGGGGCAGCGCCTTGAAGAGATTTTAGTCGAATCGACTCCAGTACTCCTTTTATGTTTGATACTTGTCCTATTGATCTTTTGCTGAACCGCTAAGTTACGGGAACGTAAACAAACCAACATCAGTTGTCAAGCGTTGTCAA
>NC_068990.1:62148834-62152568 GCF_001194135.2 Octopus bimaculoides | reverse complement strand
TATATATATATATATATATATATATATATATATATATGCGACGCATTTCTTCCAGTTTCTGTCAACCAAATCCATTCACAAGGCATTGGGTGGTCCAAGGCTACAGTAGAAGATACTTGCACGTGATGCCACGCAGTGGAACTGAACGCAGAACCGTATGGTCGGGAAGCAAACCGCCTACGACGGTTTTTGTCTCCTAAGTCCACTCACAATGATTTGGTCGGCACAAGGTATCACACAGTGTGACTGAACCCAGAACCGTGTGGTTGGGAAGCAAACTTCTTACAACATAGCCACTCACACCTACGACGGTCTTTTGTGTACAAAATACACTCACAAGACTTTGGTCGGCCTGAGGTTAAATTTGAAAATACTTGCCCAAGGTCCCACGCAGTGAGACTGAACTCAAGACCACATGGTTGGTCTTCTTAACCACACAGCCATACTTGACGTCAATTATAAATGAAGAGATTGACACTTTCTTTAATTCATTTAACATACTTTTAACTAAACACAACTCGTTTCTATACGACTGAGTCATTTAGTATTACTGTGTCAATATTTAATATGTCATTATCATTTTTGCGACGGAAAATCATGCCTGACTTATTATATTCTATCTTGCGGTCTGTATGTTAAAAATTCTTGTGTATGTTTCTATTGTCGTTTTCCCAGACAAGTTTCATATAAAATACCAGAAAATGTTCGTCTCCAGTCACTTTAAATCGTGTGGTTATGTGTATCTAGAGCAGTGTTTTGCTACACCATATTGCTTCCAAGTATAATTTGTTGAAGTTTCTACAGAGTATACTGATAAAAAGTGATATGTTGTTTCAAAGGAACTCTACATGCAGACGACATTTCGTATCAATATTTTAGGAGTTATTTATTATTGTTGATATTGTAATCATTATTCTTTTCTACTCAAGGCACAAGGCCCGAAATTTGGGGGGAGGGGGGCCAGTCGAGTAGATCGACTGTAGTATGCAACTGGTACTTACTTACTTTATCGACACCGAAAGGATGAAAGGCAAAGTCGACCTCGGTGGAATTTGAACTCAGAACATAAAGACAGACGAAATACCGCTAAGCATTTCGTCCGGTGGGCTAACGTTTCTTATTTCTTTACTGCCCACAAGGGGGGCTACACACAGAGGGGGCAAACAAGGATAGACAAAGGGATGAAGTCGATTATATCGATCCCAGTGCGTAACTGGTACTTATTTAATCGACCCCGAAAGGATGAAAGGCAAAGTCAACCTCGACAGAATTTGAACTCAGAACCTAGCGGCAGACGAAATACCGCTAAGCATTTCGCCCGGCGTGCCAACGTTTCTGCCAGCTCGCTACTTTCGTTGTAATCATTATTTTTATTGTTGTTGTCGTCGTTGTACTTATTATTATTATTATTGTTTTTGTTGTCGTCGTTGTTATGAAGGGAGAGAGCAACACACGCCATCAGAGTGACGCTGGGGTACAAATATACGAAGCCCAATATATCCATCATAACTGCCTGTTTGATTAGGGTACACATGGCACATGCATCACAACCATATGTGCATGACATGGTGACCTTGTACCGAGATAAACGGCGCATGACCTTGCAGTTGAGTCCATCCTATTTAAAAGGATTCAGAAAAAGGGTTGTATAAAGATGATAAACGAAACACCCATGTTTCCAGAGATGAAATATTCAAACCCCAAAAGAATTCCTCTCGACACATGGCTATGATGTTCCTCCACTACACCTGCTCATGATCAGAGATGCACATATTGTCAGCCACTAAGAGACATGTTCAACTGGTTAAGATCAAACGAGTGAAAAGCAAATCTGTGGTATTAAGTAGAATATTTGCAATAGCCCACATTTACACCAAGAAAAAGCTTATTCATGTTAACACTTCCAATCATTTAAGATCAGAAGTCACTAGAGCTACTGCCTGGTTTACTTGGTTACCTGGTCAGCATTTAACAAGGTGTTCAGTGCCTTGTATTTTTGTTCGTCTTTAAGCTCTCCCTTTTCGTTTCGGTCTAACACAGAAATGTCCTTCGACAGCATATCTAGCCCTGCCTGTATTCTTCTTTTCCACCGTGGATTTTTTTTCTTTTGTTGTCACTCCCAGTATTATTATTATTATTATTATTATTATTATTATTATTATTATTATTATTATTATTATTTTCATTTGCATATTCTTTCAATTCTGTTTTCATTTCTTGCCGGGTGTTTTCCTGACACCTAGGACAGAAAAAACGTACTGTAAACATTGGTAGGCCATTAAAACAAACTCATCAGATTGTTCACTTACAGTCATGTGACAGAGAAAAAGAAGACTGAGAGAAAAAGGAAAAAATGAGAAATAGAAAAAAATTAAAAAATAGAAAATAGAAAAATAAACAAGTAAAATGAAGGGAGAAAAAGGAAAGAAAATTCACAGCGACAATGCTCTTCTCAATACGTGTGACGTACCATTTAAGACAATCTTTTGCACTTCCTGCATGGATGGTAAACCAGGGATCATTCTTGAATAATTTTCAGTTCCTTTTTTGATCATTCCAAGTACCCCTACAATCACTGGTGTTGTAACCGTCTTGAGATGTCACATCTTTTCGATTTCGATTAGCAGATCTTTATATTTTCTGAGCTTATCAAATTCTTTTGCCGAGGTATTATAGTCATAGGATATACTCATGTCAATCAATAAACAGACTTTATTGCGTTTTCTTTCACGACAATATCTGGTTTATTTGCCTTGATGGTCTGATACGTACATACTGGGAAGTCGCAAAGAATAGTTACATTCTCTCCCTCAGTTGTAGTCTCAGGGTGGTGTTTGTACCATTTGTCAGCAGTTTTGATTTTATAATGCCGACACATTATCCACTGTAGATATTGACTAACTCTGTCATGTCTTGATTTATACTCTACAGGTGCTAAAATCTTACACCCAGAGATTAGGTGGTCGACTGTTTCTATTCCATCTTTGCAATATTGGCACTTTGGGTCTACACCATTTTCCATCACATTGGTTTGATAGTTCCGGGTCAATAAGCTCTGATCTTGGGCAGCCAAGATAAAGCCTTCACTCTCTGCCTTTAGTTCTGGGATCCGTAGCCACTGTTAAGTGTGCTTTTGGTCTACATCAGCTTGTTTGCTATGGGCCACATATTTGCAATGCAGAGTATTTTGTTCCCACCTATCAGCCAATTGTTCAAGCGCATTTTGCTTTGCTGTTGATTTCACCTTCTTTGCAACTATAGTTGCTGCACTTCCCTCATACTGTTCAACCTGGGTGTTATTATTATTATTATTATTATTATTATTATTATAAGAAATAACCATTATTCTTCCACAAGCAATTACCAACTATTGCATTCATGTGTCTATATGCCTTATCACTCTCACATTTTCATCTTCTCATGGAGCACGCAGAACTGATTAACTCAATAATTACTGTTTGTGATTAACTAACTAACTGACTAATGAATAAAAGAACTAACTAAATACATGTCCACAGAAAAGACACACAGACACAAACATATTTCATGCGTTCGCTGCATTTACATCTCATTTTGTAGTCATGTTTGAAAGTGCAGACATTTTTTCCTGTAAAATGATATGTGAGGAATCCATTTGTAAAATCACCTGTGGATATCTGCAGAGAACGGAAATGAGAGGATAAGAACAAAACTTTTCTGGTGCGAGTGTGTGTGTGTGTGTGTGTGTGTGTGTG
>NC_068990.1:62145524-62148650 GCF_001194135.2 Octopus bimaculoides | reverse complement strand
GTGTGTGTATGTGTGTGTATGTGTGAGTTTGTGTGTGTATGTGTGTGTGTGCGTGTGTACGTGTGTGTGTGTGTGAGTTTGTGTGTGTGTGTGTGTGTGTGTGAGTTTGTGTGTGTGTACGTGTGTGTGTGTGTGGGGGGGTGTCTGTATGTACGTGTGTATGTGTGTGTGTGTGCACGTGTGTGCGGTGTATACGTACGTTTGTATGCGTATCATATACTTATCGCTGCAGGGGTTTTGAATTTATAACGGACAATATTCCTGGCATTCAACCGATATAGCAAATTTAAGTTACCTCCCCTCTTTACGCTTAACCAGCTCTCTTCTATAAAAAGTATAATGAATTCTAAAATTTCATTTCAAACTTCATCCACTTTGTGCTCCTCTATATTATATTGAATAACCGGCATTATTTCTAACTCCACCTACTCTTAACGCATTCATAGTTTTCCTCTACTCTTTTCTTCAAACTTATTTTTTGCTTGACACATATATAATGGTCTTAACCCTCTTACAATAGTTTCGATGAATTTTATTCCAGCTAGCAATTAATTTCATTCAAGCAAACAAATCAATAGATTTAATTAACTAAAATACATTGCTTTTAACTTACTGAGTCTACTAAGATTTTTGATCCGTCTGTCTTTATGGACGCATATTTAAATATTGGTTTCAAATTTTTGGTACAAGGCAAGCAACTTCGGGGAAGGTAGACAAGTCAATTGCATCGACTACAGTGTTCATCAAGTATATACTTTATCGACTCCGAAAGGATGCAAAGCAAAGTCGACCTCGGCGGAATTTGAACTCGGAACATTGAACACTGGCGAAATATCGTTAAGTAATTTTCCGGGCGTAGTAAGGATTCTGCCAGCTCACCGCCTTGATGTACATTTAAATATTGGTTTCAAATTTTGGTATAAAGCCAGCGATTTCGGGGGGAGGGATTAAGTCCATTACATCGTACCCAGTGTTCAATCGCTGCTTATTTTATCAGCCCCGAATGGTCGAAAGGTAAAGGTGATCTTGGCAGAATTTGAATTCAGAATGTAGAGTCGGACGAAATGCTGCTAAATATTTTTGCCTGGTGACCTAACGATTCTATTAGCTCACCGTCTTAATGTATGTTTAAATATTGAACTCTTTTAAGCTGAACATTTCAATAAGAATTTTAAAACCTTTAACCATCCAAAATATCGATACTCCTTCTAGCAAAATCTATTTAATTAAATGAAAACTCACAGCTTCAGCAAACATTTAACATGATGTTTATTTGTCTATGAAAACAAGAAGAATATTTGGACGACTTCAGATTTGCATATCAATCTCTCGCGTGGTCATCTATAAACAAGCTTCTCAGACTTCGGAAGAGGAGATTTCCGTTTATTTAAAATATTGGTTAGAGATGTTGGCACAAGGCCAACAATTATGGAAGAGTGGGTATGTCAATTACATCGACTCCAGTGTTCAACTGGTACTTATTTTATCGACCCCGAAAGAACGAAAGGCAAAGAGGACTTCGGCGGAATTTGAGCTCAGAACATATAAATGGACGAAATACCAGTAAGCATTTTAACCGGTGTGCTAACTGGTTCATTTGAAATATTAAATTTATAAAGATAAGCATTTACTTCCTGTTTAAACTAAATGTAAAAATAAAGAATACCAAACCTCAAACAAAAATATTTTGTGCCTCGATAAGGCCAAAAACAAAAAAGGCAATGCTACATGCCATTTATACGTTTCCATCTCTTCCGCAAATACCTATGAGCAACCAATGGAACATTCTGGGTGAGATCACCTTCAGAGGCTAAAAGATGGCAGAAATCACCTTATTACTCATAAACAACCTTATTTCCCATTTGAGAACTGCAGTAGATTAATCGGCAGATCAATTAACTTAGCTAAATTAGATAGGTATAGTAAGTAAACATAGATAAAATTATTCCAAAACAAGGCGGCGGGCTGGCAGAAACGTTAGCGCGCCGGGCAAATGCTTAGCGATATTTCGTCTGCTGTTCTGAGTTGAAATTCCGCCGAGATCGACTTTGCCTTCCAAACTTTCGGGGTCGATAAATTAAATACCAAGTGTGAACTGGGGACGATCTAATATACTGGCCTCCTTCCCCAAAATTTCGGGCGTTGTGCCTAGAGAAGAAAATATTATTCCAAAACAGTTAGGAGGTATTACCCTTTTGTTTATGAAATAATACCCTAGTTATAATCAGTTGGTTCAAATTTATTCCTAATAATTCATGCTCTAGATTTTTTTGAAATTACGCTTCTCTAACTAAACTGTTCGTCATCAACTCACTCGATTTTGCTAACTCAGATTCCATCATTAGTGATACAGAAATATATATAATACTAAAAACATTAAAAGCTGTCGTGAATTCTGATAATTGCATACGGATTATGAAACAGTCCCTTTACTGCCTGCCAGGCTTATGATTCAGTTTAAACCTGTGACATCATTGCTTTATTTTTATTACCTAAATCTAAAACTAAATTCCTCTCCATTGCAGGCAGCCTTTATAGAGACGTTGGTGTCTTTTCTTTTAATAACTGTAATTTTCAACTTGAAGCGAGAATTAAAATCAAATTATATTTGATCTTTTAAATTTATATACTACTATTCATTAAGGATACAAATTATGCCATTGCCAAATTTCATAAAGGTGATTCTAAATCCATCTTGGACTATGTAGTATGAAAATCGTAAACTTACCACTATATCCATCAACAATCCAATCATCCACAAAAGAGTATAAATAATCTAACTAATATAATTGGATTTAGATTGTCCAATCTTTCTGCATATATATTTTTACAGATATTTCCTAGTATTACAATAATGCTCTTTCCAGAAGTGTTTTTAATGAGAAACGTTCATAAACTGCAGAAATGCAACTATAACCACACCCAGAATAGAAAGAAAAAAAGAAAGAAAGAAAAAAACACACAAAATATTAGTACAATCCTGTGTTCAACTTCGCCCTAACGAAGTCGAAAGGGGAAAACATTTAAATTTAAATATATACACAGAAAAGCACAACCAACGATAAAGCATAAAAATTATTTTGTGCCTTTTCGTTGGTAATGATTTTCTTTTTCTCTCTGTGTGTG
>NC_068990.1:62140855-62143081 GCF_001194135.2 Octopus bimaculoides | reverse complement strand
ATATATATATTAAAATAAAATAAACAAATGTTTCCTTCTCGAGCCATGCCAGGCTCACAAGGGCCAGTTTCCCGGTTTCAGTGGCATAATACATTCCCCACCGGAACGGAACGTCGATCCTTTGCAGGTGTTATGTCTCAGGCTACTGCTATCTAGCACCTTCAGATGGTCTCTACTCAACCCGCTACACAACTGCTACTCGACTGCTACTCAACGCTCCTACCACGGCCAGACTACCTCTATTTATATGTCTTGAGAGATCCTACTTCTTCGCCTGGGGGAGTCGACACAACACCAGGATTACTCATTTTCGCCAGTTGAGTGGACTGGAGCAATGGAAAATGAAGTGTCTTGCTGAAAAACACAAAGCATCGCCCGGTCCAGGAATCGAAAATACAAACATATGAACATGAGTCCAACACCCTAACTACTAATCCACAGCCCTCCACTATGTGTGTGTGTGTGTGTGTGTGTGTGTGTGTATACACACACCTATGTTGATATAAGTGTCTATAAGTATATATATATATATTTTCAATAAGATTGTATGTACGTACAATAGCATGTAAATAAACCTTAACGTATTTCTATAGCCTAGCGTGAAAGTTTAATACGTAATTTTGCATGATATATTAGCATATATTATTCAACTGTAACAATTGCATATTTATTAGGTCAACGAAATCCGCCTGTAAATATTTCCTACAGTATATTTACATGCGTCTGTCTTTACGTTCTAAGTTCAAATCTCGCCGAGGTCGACTTTGCCTATCATACTTTCAAGGTCGATAAATTAAGTACCAGTTGCTTTCTGGGGTTGATTTCATCGACTGGCCCCGCTCCCCCAAAATTTCGGGCCTTGTGCCTAGAGTAGAAATGAGTATATTTACATGCTGGAGCATCGCCTTTAGTCGAGAAAATCGACTCCAAGAATTATTCTTTGTAAGCCTTGCACTTATTCTATCGGTCTAGAGGACGTAAACCCACCAGCATCGGTTGCCAAACGATGTTGCGAAGACAAACGCACACATACACATGCACGCACGCACGCACGCACGCACGCACGCACGCACACGCACACACACACACACACACACACACACACACACACACACACACACACATGTATATACGACGGGCTTCTTTCAGTTTCCGTCTACCAAATCTACTCACAAGGCTTTGATCGGCTCGAGGCTATAGTTGAAGGCACTTGCCCAAGATGCCACGTAGTAGGACTGAACCTGGAACCATGTGGTTGGTAAACAAGCGACTTACCACATAGCCACTCCTGCGACTATGTGCACATTCTTAAATGCACATGTATGTCTTCGTACGAGCAGACACCCTCTCTCTCTCACACACACATACACATGCAAAAAAACGCATACGTATGTGATTGTGTGTGTGTGTGCGCTTGTATGTGTCCATGTATGTATGTGTGTGTGTATATATACGTGTCTATATATCTACATGTACGTGTGCATGCATGTATGTACATACGTATATATATATATGAGCGTGTGTGCATGTGTATGTACACACGCACGCACGCACACGCACTCACACACACACACACATATATACATATATATATACTCTTTCATTCTTTAACTGTTTTACTTGTTTCAGTCATTAGACTACGGCCATGCTGGAGCACCACATTGCAAAAGTTTAGATGAATGCATCGGTACTAAAACTATGTTAAGTTACAAGGACGTAAACACAACAATTCCTGTTACCAAGCGATGGTAGGGACACAGATACAAAGACACACATACACATACACATATTTATGCATATATATATATATATATATATATATTCTTTACACTTTTTTACTCTTTTACTTGTTTCAGTCATATGACTACGGCCATGCTGGAGCACCGCTTTTAATCGAGCAAATCGACCCCGGGACTTACTCTTTGTAAGCCTAGTACTTATTCTATCGGTTTCTTTTGCCGAACCGCTAATTGACGGGGACATAAACACACCAGCATCGGTTGTCAAGCAATGCTAGGGGAACAAATACAAACACACAAACATACACGCACACATATATATACATATATATACGACGGGTTTCTTTTAGTTTCCGTCTACCAAATCCACTCACAAGGCTTTGGTTGGCCCGAGGCTATAGCAGAAGACACTTGCCCAAGATGCCACGCAAGTGGGACTGAACCTGGAACCATGTGGTTGGTAAGCAAGCTACTTACCATATATATA
>NC_068990.1:62136579-62140597 GCF_001194135.2 Octopus bimaculoides | reverse complement strand
ATATATATACATATGCATATGTTTGTATATATGTGTGCGTGTGTACATATATATATATATATATATATATATATGTATATATATGAATATGTATATGCATACAAACATATATATATGTATGTATATATGTAAGCCTTGTGAGTGGATTCAGTAAGCGGAAGCTGAAAGAAGACTGTGCTATATGTATGTGTGTATGTGCCTCTGTGTGTGTACCTTTGAGTCTGTGATTGACCCCACCCTCCATCCTACCATTTTACAACCAATGTTAATGTGTTTACGTTTTCTTTAAACTAGCAGTTCGTCAAAAGACATCAATAGATTTAGTAATGCTTAAAGAAAAGAGTACCGGGATCGATTTATTCAACTAGAAATTCTTCAAGGCGGTGCTGCAGCATGGCCGCAGGCGAAGGACTGAAACAGGTAAAGATAAAATTATATAAGATGTGTGTGTAAGAGAAAGTAACATATTCGTGTGTATGACTGGTATAGTTAGCATAATTTCATATTCATAACACTAGTTGTTACAACTATATCTGTAGACCGTTTATGTATATTTATATTTCTTACCGCGAGTACGCCGACATATTAATGTACTTAATTGTATCTATATAAGTACGTGTGCCTATGTGTGTATATATGCATTTATACTATAATTAATAAATATTTTACTCTCTCTCTCTCTCTCTCTCTCTCCTTCTCTCTCTCTCTCTCTCTCCTTCTCTCTCTCTCTCTCTCTCTCTCCTTCTCTCTCCCCATCTTATTATTTTACTTCGCAAATGACTCCACTATAATTACACTTATATATTTTGTAAAATATTCAACTTATTAGGCGCAGGAGTAGCTGTGTGATAAGTAGCTTGCTTACCAACCACATGGTTTCGAGATCAGTCCCACTGCGTGGCATCTTGGACATGTTTCTGATACTATAGCTTCGGGCCGACCAAAGCTTTGTGAGTGGATCGATAGAATAAGTACTAGGCTTACAACGAATAAGTCTCGGGGTCGGTTTGTTCGACTAAAGGCAGTGCTCCAGCATGGCCGCAGTCATATGACTGAAACAAATAAAAGAGTAAAAGAGTCATTCGTGGCATCCACAACTAAAAAATAATTGTAAAGATTCTGTTTTAGCTTTTTGTAAAGTATGTGTGTGTGTGTGTGTGTGTGTGTGTGTGTGTGTAAATCAAATTCCATCCCACCAAAAGGAAGAAATAATTATCTTGACCAATACATTGATATCCTGTCTAAATTTCCCCTTAGACGCAATACTAAATTTAGGCCAAACACTAACAAATCGGAGATGCCTGCACTTAAACGTATACAAAACGATCAAACAGTAATAATTAAACAAGTAGATAAAGGGGGTACAATTGCTATTTTAGATTCCGAATGCTACAAGGATTTGCTTGAGGACCAACTGAAGGACGCAACAATCTATTCTGAAATACCTTCAAATATAGACCACCACATCATGATCACCAGTTTCGAGCCAAACCCCAGCAACTTCTACGGCTTGCCGACAGTACTAAAGTCAAAAGATATTCAACATGCAGTAAAAGAACAAGTGAATACATAAAATTACTATATTCAAAAAGATTTTAAACTTAGACCTATTATAGCTGGTACAGCTTGCCCAACCCACTGTCTAAGCAATTTTATTGACATTGTTTTGAAACCACAATGTACCTACATATCCAGTTTCATCCGGGATGACATCCAATTCCTGTCTCACCTTCCCAAAACAACAGAAACGAATTCACTTTTACTTAGTTTTGATGCGGTAAGCCTTTACACCAATATTCCACATGATTTGGGAAAAAAGGTGATTAAATACTGAGTAGAAAACATAGAGAAGTGATTCCCATCAGATTCACAGTGCCATTTATATTAGACACAGTTAGACATACTCTAGAAAACAACACATTCTTCTTCAATGGAAAGAATTACATCCAAATTAAAGGCACAGCGATGGGAACGAGGTTTGCTCCCGTTTACGCGAACTCTGTAATGGTATACTTAGAACAACAACTTTACCAAGAAGCGGAGGAAAGCTATAGCACTGGATTTAGAAAGTATATTGAAAAGGCATGGAAGAGATACCTTGAAGACTGCTTTATAATCTGGACCGAATCCCTAAATACCCTGGAAGAGTTCAATATCCTCCTGAACAACTTACATCCATCTTTCCAATTTACAAAGGAGATGAACAATACCAAATTACCATTCCTAGATATAATGGTAATTAAAATGGCCAGCACTATTACCACAGATATATACTATAAACACATGGATACACATCATCAATACCCGAATTTTAAGTCGTGCCCTCCACCACATACAAAACGCAACATCCCATGCTGCCTAGCCAGAAGAATTTGCACCATTGTAGAAGATGCGGGTATCAGGAACAAGTACTTAACAGAACTAGGAGAATTTTTGCTCAAACAAAAATACCCCTCTCTACTTATAGAAAATGGTATACAGCGGGCTATAAAAACACCCATACAACAACTTAGGACAACCCAAAGAAGAGGAAAACAAGAACAAGTCATACCATTTATAGTGACACACAATCCGTGTCCCCAGAATACCTTCAGCATTGCCAAAACAAACCTACCAATCATTGCTCAAAATAATGAATTAAAAGATACAATCACGGATCGAGCTATGGTTCTTAGTAAAAGACAGCCTAAAAACTTGAAAAAATTATTAACAAAGGCAATGTTTGACAGCAGCAGCAAAGACCACTGTATCTAAATGCAATGTGTGAACACAAAAACCGGAAAAATATTCACAAACGCAAATATGAACTGCAAAAGCAGAAATTTAATTTACTGCATCAAATGTTTGAGTCGTGAAGAACTATATGTGGGTCAGACTGGAAATGCACTATCAGAACGTTCACGTGTGCACCGACAGCAAATTAAAGACCCAAATGTCTATCAGATACCTTTGAGTAACAATCTAGCAACATGTGGTCGGAAAATATTTATATTTCCATTCCACAAACTACACAGTCCAAGTGAATCTGAGAGAAAAATCAGAGGAAAGACCTTTATTAATAAATTCCAACCCAAGCTAAATAAACAATAATAATAATACTTAGAGGTACTATTTCTACGGCTACGACCACTGCCACTAACGTGAACAACAATACTAAAGGTTCTCATGATGATGACAGCAGGAAAATACTAGCTAGATCAAGAGTCAGTAAAAGTCAGTAAAATTGATCTTATTTAGGGTTTAGAGTTTAGAGTTATATTATCACAGCTGCTCCTACCACCAACACCATCACCACCACCACCACCAACGACAATAATAAAGGTGATGATAATAGTGATGATGATAACTGAAATGTAAAAATCCTTGGGAAATGTTTATAACATTTCTAAAAATAGCCAAACAATTACTGCTTTGGCCAGGATCAAAATACAGGTTTCTTGACATGTTCAACAAACCCTGACGCCTAAACCAAATACCAATCAACATAGGTAATTTAGTGGAGCCACTTACTGATTGGTGAGAATAGTTTGCAAAACTTAACATTCTGGAGCCTACACAAATGTATTTAAAGCACACATTTTAGCCATCTTACTGTCACCACTTGTATATGAAGCTAAAGATTGCATAGTTTAATGCATGGAAGTACTAGTTTAATCAGAATGAACAGCTAACATTCTATCATTTCACTATATTATATTATATTATTATAAGATTGTAAATGAAACGTGAAAATCAAAGTTGGAATTCCTTTGATTAATATAATATATATGTGTGTGTGTGTGTGTGTGTGTGTGTGTGTGTGTGTGTGTGTGTGTGTGTGTGTGTAAGTAAAAATACTAGTTCTAAAATCAGCGTAGTAGTTGTACTGACAAGTAATATTCGTAGCCACTTTAACATGGCTGTCCGTTCGAGCACACTCTACTACGATTTTTTTTTACCCCAAGAGGACATCTTCTCTAGCTGATTAAGGATGCATAGCTGCATTCGATAAAACTGCGAGCAGGGAGCGAACCCTTAT
>NC_068990.1:62135322-62136053 GCF_001194135.2 Octopus bimaculoides | reverse complement strand
ATATATATATACATATATATGTATGCATATACATATATATGTATATATACATATATATACATATAATATGTATATATACATATACATATACAAATAATATATACATATGTATATATTATATATATATAAACAAATATATGTATAAACACACACACATATATATATATGTGTTTATGCTTGTGCGTATGTATTCATATATGTATATATACATATATCGGTGTAGGTGTGGCTGTGTGGTAAGAAGTTTGTTACCCAGCCATATGGTTTTATATATGTACGTGTGTGTGTGTGTGTGTATGTGTGTGTGGGGGGGCGCGTGTGTGTGTATTAGTGTTTATGTGATATATATTCTAGGAGTTAATCTCTTGTCCATTACATGAACAAAATCCGATAACTCATTACAAATGGTGGTTTCATAATATCTGAAATATCACTGAGGCATTTCTGACGTTGTGTTAGTACCTTTCCCGCCCTCGGGATTCGGTGGAAACATACATACAACAGCAGTAATATAATTGTAGTGAAGCATTTATCATTACCTGTTGCATAGTGGTTAGTTAATTAAGTCTTTTATTTTGTTTGATACTTTAGCTCCTGAATCTTTATAACATCTGCTTGACTGTAAATGTACAACGCACAGGTGTATGCCAGAATGAAACAAAGAACGTGTAGTAAGATGCATAGAGGCTACATGAACGTATGTATGTAGACGTGTATACGTGTCCGTATAT
>NC_068990.1:62133874-62135121 GCF_001194135.2 Octopus bimaculoides | reverse complement strand
ATATATATATATATATATATATAGATATATATATATGTATATGTGTATATATATATACATATATATATATATATATACATATACATACATACGTGTGCGTGTGTGTGTGTGTACGCGGGTACATGGAGACACACGCATACCCACTCATACAAGAATACAAACATTCTAATTTCATTTCAGTAATAGTATTTCCTTGTTTCATAAAAACATCTTTTGGTTTGTACTAAGTATGTTTGTGCGTGCAGGTGGGCGAATATACCCGTGTTTGTGTGTGTGCATGCGTTTATGTGTGGGTGTCTCTCTGTGCGTTTGTCTACAGATATGCGTTAGCACACACACACACACACACACACACACACACATACATGTGTGTATCTGTGTGCGTGGCTGTGTGGTAAGAAGTTTGTTTCCCAATCACATGGTCCCAGGTTCAGTCTCACCGCGTCGCACCTTCAAGTGTCTTCTACTACAGCTCCCGGCCGATCAAATCCTTGTGAGAGGATTTTAGACGGAAACTGAAAGAAGCCCGTTGTATACGTTTTTGCGTGCGAGATTTTGTGTCTGCGTTTGTCCTTCATCAACGCTTGACAATCGGTGTTGGTTTGTTTACGTCCTCGTAAATTTGCGTTTCGGCAAAAGTACCAGGCTTTAACTCATTTTTTAAAAATAACTATCAGAATGTCAGTTTATTTGACTAAAACCTTTTATGAAGGTGCCCCAGCATGTCTGCATTCCAAACATTGAAAGAAGTTAAATATTAAAGATATGTACGTATATATCTATGTGCGCGTGTGTGAGTGTCTGTGCGTGTGTCTTCGTTCTTTCTCCTCCAACCCGTTGGACAATCAGCTTTGGTTTGTTTACGTCTTTGTAACCTAGCTGTTTGACAAACATGCGTACAAACATACATACAACATGTCTAGATATGCAGCTGTATGCATAAAAATACATGCATAAAGCAAAACACACAAATCTGCATGTATACATACATGCATGCATACATACATACACACACACATACATACATACATACATACATACATACATACATACATACATACATACATACATGCATACATAAATCATTTTCAGATATTTGTTTATAACGAGATTTCTAAGCTTTTGAATTTTGGTAAATTATTTCTATTTCGTTCCTCATTGCTCTAAGCACTACGAGTACGTGTTTCTATTACTAGACAGACAGACACACACACACACACACACACACACACACACACACACACACA
>NC_068990.1:62131335-62133605 GCF_001194135.2 Octopus bimaculoides | reverse complement strand
ATATATATATATATATATATACTATAATAAATTATTATTAATATCAGGAAATCAATATTAGAAAATTCATCGGAAAGGTATATGCATGTGTAGAATAATTGGTGAGTGCAACACTGCAACCAGTAGGCCGTGTGCCCTCACACATTTATCGGTATAAATATAGAGGTCTGTTTACTCAGTGTTTTCTTATGATATCTTTAAATTCAATAACGTTCTAATGTGTATATGCTTCAAAAAGAATTGCATTGCGAATATGCGTCTTTAAACTTTTGTCTAATCTTCTTTCTTGCGTTCTAATTGTATATTTATACGAGACGTCATCTTCTGTTTAACTGGTTTGCTGTCATATCGCGTTAATTTCGTTCATCCTCACTAACGTTAGCTGTGACAGTAGGTGCAGATAAGAACCTTTTCCGTGAGATGTTTCTTTGAGAAAAACAAATGAGTCTTAAAGCTCGTTAAGAAAATACTAAGTAAAAACATATTAGCAAACTTCTTGCCCACATAGGTAAAAATATCTTCTTCCATATAATTGCAGACTACCAGTGGTATCATGAAATATCTAAAAGTCATGCTATATGAACGATACATTCTTTGATTCAAATCAGTGGTCTCTACCATGTTTTGGCCTGCGGACCCGTTTCATTCCCATTTTACCCTACTGGACCGTCATAGACATTTGAAGCTTTAAAAAATTCCCATTATAGTTTTGTAATTAAATTTTTATCAAGAATTCTTTTTATTCTATTCTTTTATAAATTTCAGTCATTCGACTGCGGCCATTCTAGAGCACCGCCTTGAAGGGTTTTTAGTCGAAGAAATCGACCACAGGACTTTTTTTTTTTAAAGCCTATTACTTATTCTATCGTTCGCTTTTGCTGAACTGCAAAGTTGCAGAGACCTAAACACACCAACACCGTTTGTCAAGTGGTGATGGGGTTACAAACACACACACACACACACACATGACGGGCTTTCAGTTTCTGTCCACCAAATTCACCCACAAGACTTTGGTCGACCCGAGGCTATAGTAGAAGATAGTTGCCCAGGATACCGCGTTGTGGGACTGAACCCGGAACTATGTGGCTGGGAAGTAAGCTTCTTGCCACACTGCTGCGCCTGTGCCAGTAAGAAAAAAAATGTTGTGTATTGTTGAAGTGTAACCAACTTAGTGCACATAAATTTCAACAACATAATCTTATTTGGACCCCTAAGGGCCATAGAGACCCCCGACTGAAAGTTTTGCGAATTGTAACACGGCAAGAAGGGTTCTGATTTATGTTTTCTTTCGACATCCTTCATACCGATTCATAAAGGCTGGTTTCCCGGTTTCCGTCACTTATAAATTTCCCACCTGGACGGAACCTCAGTCTGTTGCAGGATTACTCATCTTTGCTAGCTGAGTAGACTGGAGCAATGTGAAATGAAGTGTTTTGCTCAAGAACACAACGCGTTGCTCGGTCGAGGAATCGAAACCACAATCTTATGATCAAGAGTCCAACACCCTAACCACTAAGCCACGTGCCTCCACAATGACAGTTGCCTCTGAGAGGACTCTATGAAGTAGGTGTCTGAAGACTCTATCTCACCCCGATCCTCCAAGTAACTGGGAGTAGGGTGTAATTGAATAGGATGGCTGAAATATTCACTTTTGGATAATGACGTTTTTCTACAATATCTTTACCTAAAACATGCATACCTATATAATACATATACACACATACGCATGTATGTATGTATGTATGTATGTATGTATGTATGTATGTATGTATGTATGTATGTATGTATGTATGTATATATGTATATACTCTTCTGTCTTTGATTATTTACATTCTAAATTCTTCCTCTGAGAAAGGTACTGGTTTCTAACAAAAAATACAAAGCTTCATAATTTGGAATGTAGCTAATAAAAATAATGTTACATTCTAAACTTGAGGAAAGATTTGCATATTTTTACTGTTCCCCTTATAGATTGTACTTATAATATGCGAGTTAGTTCTTTGATTTCTTTTTCTGATAACCCTAACTTATCCTTATTGTTACTCAGGCACTTACTCACAAAATCAAGTGCACTAATTATTACTGGTATAAATAATATATATATATACTCTTTACTCTTTTACTCTTTTACTTGTTTCAGTCTTTTGACTGTGGTCATGCTGGAGCACCGCCTTTAGTCGAGCAAATCGACCCCAGGACTTATTCTTTTAGAAGCCTAGTACTTATTCTATCGGTCTCTTTTGCCGAACCGCTTAGTTACGGGGACATAA
>NC_068990.1:62125354-62126877 GCF_001194135.2 Octopus bimaculoides | reverse complement strand
ATATATATATATATATATATATAGGGTGAAAAATTGAATATTAATTCAATTTAAACCCAAGTGGCGTAGCATATAAAAAAATCTGAAAATTCAGAAAAAATTGTATTACACGTGTATAAGGGATGACCACTAGGTGGGCATCCAATATGCTAGAAAGAGGTCATCAATGACCATGCCTCACTACCGCTTGACAGCAGATATTGGTGCGTTTACTTGCCCGTAACTTAGCGGTTCGGTAATAGTGACACATAGAATAAGTAACAGGATTTACGAAAGGTAACAAGTAATGAGGTCGATTCGTTTGACTAAATTTCTTCAAGGCTGTGCTCCAGTGTAGCCACAGTCTCATCACTGAAACAAATAAAAGACAAAGGGTAATATGACATTAGTAAATAGACATTAGCATTTTTGAAAAAATCTATTTCAAGAAGCGAAAATAATGTCAATTCGATGCATTTTCACTTGCGCCACACTTACATTATTTTCAAAATTCAGCGGCACACCTGAACTAAAGATATAACTAAAAGTATAGGAAGAAAGAATTATATTCAGGTTAGACTGTGGCACAACTAGCATCGTCTCGTGACACACCAGTGGGCTGCAGCATACCAATTGCGAGGCACTGATCTAAATACTTAATCAAGCCATTTTGTAGACATGGCCCGTGCATAATACATCATGAAGTTCAAAGCAGCAGGAAGTATCCACACAGGAAAGATAGCTGCATGAAGCGTGTCTATTTACTTTTAAGGTGCCCGTGTGTGTGTGTGTGTGTGTGTGAGAGAGAGAGAGAGAGAGAGAGAGAGAGAGAGAGAGAGAGAGAGAGAGAGTACGTGTGTGTCTTGAGTTGATGATAAGACCATCACGAGAACGAAGGCGGCGAAATGCTTAGCGGAATTTCGTCCGGCTTCACGTTCTGAGTTCAAATTCGATTTGCCTTTCATTCCTTCGGCAGTCAATAAAACAAGCACCAGTTCAACACTGAGGGGCGATGTAATCAACTTGCCCCCGTCCTCCGAAAATACTGGCCATCTACCAAATTTGAAACCAATATTACACAAGAACCAGATACGAAATCATAAGCGTGAGCTTGAAGCAGCCGTTTTTGCACGTTTCATTCACAAAGGTTTTTAAACGAAACAACGTAAGGATAAGCGTTTCTCTCTGACTTCATGTGATGTAGTGGTGTTGCAAAATTTGATGTATGCATGTTAATTTCCATTATGTCCTTTATATTGTATCAAAATTTCATGGATTTATTTGTAAAGTTAAGGAAGTTATTAAAAATTGAAGCCCATCAGACTGTGTCTGTGTATATATATATATACACTGGAGCGAAGACATGTTACGATATAGGTAGAGAAATTTGAAAAGAAAACACGAAACATTTTTCTGACATAACGATTTAAATATATACTTTAACCATGTAACACAAGCCTTCTGTAGTTTTTTCATTCTTGTTTATCTTTTATACATCCAACCACGTGCTTTCACATACCAACTTTCTCACACACACACATATA
>NC_068990.1:62123502-62125333 GCF_001194135.2 Octopus bimaculoides | reverse complement strand
TATATATATATATATATATATATATCTGTAATATAATATATGACAATGAGCGTTTGTGCGTGCACACAGGTGCGCAAGAGTTTGTATTGCATAAAGTGCAAAAGATGGTTTATTATTGCTGAAGCGTGGATTGCGGATATGTGGTGGTGTTGGTGATGGATCCTGCTGCAACTGAAGGAGACCATCAAGAGAGAAATCAGAGAAGTAGGGTCTGAAACTCTTGAGGGTGTTACGGTGCAAGTTTTAGAAAGAGCACGGGCGTGCCAAGTCAAAGATGGCTACCATTTAAGCGATGGATGAGGCGAGGCAAATGGCGATTTATTATAAAAAGTGTATATTAATGATATGGAAGAGGGATAAATGGCTTGTCGTGTGTTCTGTGTGGCAGAATTGTTTATGTTCTGAATTCAAATTCCGCCGAGGTCGACTGTACCTTTCATCCTTTCGGGTTCGATAAAGTATGTACCAGTTAAACACTAGGGTCGGTGTAATCAGCCTAACTCCTCCTCCAAAATTGCTAGCCTTCTGCCAAAATTTGAAGCCAGTATTTCATTTTATTGAAGCGGGCAGAATTCTTAGTGGTATTTCGTCCGTCTTTACGTTCTGAGTTCAAATTCTGCCGAGGTCCATTTTGCCTTTCATCCTTTCGAGGTCGATAAAATAAGTACCACTTGAACACAGAGGTCGATGCGATCGACTTACCCACTTCCCGTAAAAAATCTGAAACGAATATAAATATAAATTTTGTTTCATAGCAACATAGTGAGATGAAAAATCTTTGACTGACTGAAATTATCCCAGTAAGTTATAGTTCCTATCGGAGACTTTAACCAACAACCAAGAGAGATAACTCCAATAAGATCAATTGATTACAATATTTTTGACAATAAAGACAAAGCAGGATGAAGTAGTTTTTGTCTCTAAAACCGACCGGTAAAAACAACGGATATGTTTCGATATTATAAAACCCCTTCAGGAAAATATACTTTGGAATAATTGTGATCAATAGGATGGTTTATTAAGATAGAGGTGTGTCTGCATGTGCGTGTATGTATTTGTGTGTGTGTGTGTGTGTGTGTGTGTGTGTGAGAGAGAGAGTGTGTGTGTGTGCGTGAGAATGTGTGTGAGTGTAATATAACAGATCATTTCGTGAATAACGAAGTCTATTAAAGATAGATGTGTATTTGCGTGTGTCTGTATATGTGAATGTGTGTATGTGAATCTCTCTAAGTGTGTATAAGTCTCTGTCTGTGTGACTCCCTGTCTGGTGAGTGTATATGTCTGTGTTTGTGCGCGGGTGAGTACATGTATGCGTGTTGTGCATATGTGTGTATATGTGTATGTATGTGTCTGTTTCTCTGTATATCTGTGTATATCTGTATGTGAGCATGAAAGTGTCTTTTTTCCATGTTTGTGTGAGTGTGTGAGAATATTTATGTTTGTCTGTGAGTATGTGTGAGTGCATGTGTATGTGTGTGTGTGCGTGTGTTTGTGTGTGTGTGTGTGTGTCTCTTTCTGTGTATGCAAGTGCACGCGTGTGTTAACATATATGATGTATATGTGCTTGTGCACGTGTGTGTTTGTGTGTGTGTTTGTGTGTGTGTTAGGTATTTCAAAAAGGTTAATGACTAGAGTAGCGACTTCACCTTTGAATTCTTGAACTTTAACAACAGCAACAACAACAACAACAACAACAACAACAACAACAACAACAACACCACCACCAACAACAACAACAAACATACGAAGAGCAGCAGAAACAACAACAACTTTAATTATCAGAAATGGGGGAATTTGAAGAAATACACAGGTAAAACTTCATTTATAGGCT
>NC_068990.1:62122470-62123073 GCF_001194135.2 Octopus bimaculoides | reverse complement strand
GTGAGTGTGTACGTATATATATATATATATATATATGTTGCGTGTATGTGTCCGTGTGATAGTATGTCTGTAAGTGCGATATTTGTGTTTACATGTATGCATGTATGTATGTATGTATGTATGTATCTATGTATGTGTGTATGTATAGATGTATGCAGGTAGATATGCATGTATGCATGTATGTATGCATGTGTGGATGTATGTACGTATGCTTGTATGTATGCATGTATGTATATATGTATGTATGTTTGTATGTATGCATATATGCGTGCATGTGTATGTGTGTATATGCATACGTATTATGTATGTATAAATGTATGTATGCACGTATGTATATATGTATGTATGTTCGTATGTATGCATACATGCTTGCATGTGTGTGTGTGTATATGTATTCGTATTATGTATGTATGCATGTATGTAGGTATGCGTGTATACATGCACCTATGCCTGTATGTATGTATATATGTATTATTGTGAGCGTATGTGTGTGTGTGTGTGTGTGTGTGTGACTAGGTCTGTTTTAATAGATGCGACTGTGTCTGCATGTTTCACTGTGTGTGAGTGTGTGTGTGTGTGTGTGTGT
Organism: Octopus bimaculoides; assembly: GCF_001194135.2. Lineage (NCBI taxonomy): Eukaryota > Metazoa > Mollusca > Cephalopoda > Octopoda > Octopodidae > Octopus > Octopus bimaculoides. Next base: position 62,122,487 of record NC_068990.1, on the reverse strand, counting down.
GTGTGTGTGTGTGTGTG
>NC_068990.1:62119523-62121847 GCF_001194135.2 Octopus bimaculoides | reverse complement strand
TATATATATATATATATATATATATATATATATATATACATGCACATACACACACGTATATATTTATACCACACACACATACACATGTATATACACACGTGAAAACTCACGCATACATAAACATACTTTTGGTGTTCATAGGCGTGTACATATATGAACGTAAGTATATATATGCATATGTATATATGTGTATATGTATATATGTATATATAGACAGATACGTTTATATATATATATATATATATATATATATATATATATACACACACACATACGTATATATATACGTATATATAATGTATATATATATATATATACACATTATATATATGTATATATAGTGTATATATATATATATATACACACACACGTGAGAGAATGTACGTTTACGCATGCATTAACCATATATATACACACACACATATATACATGCATACATACATACATACATACATATATGTTTGTGGTAAGTAGCTTGCTTCCCAACTGCATGGTTCCGGGATCAGTCGCACTGCGTGGTACCTTGGGCAAGTGTCTTCTAATATAGCCTCGGGCTTACCAAAGCCTTGTGAGAGGATTTGGTAGACGGAAAGTGAAAGAAGACCCTCGTATATATATATATATATATATGTGTGTGTGTGTGTGTGTGTGTGTGTGGATATGAGAGAGCAGCGCATGCCATCAAAGTGATGCAGGGGTAGAAATATACGAAGCCCAATATATACATAACTAATATGGCTATCTGATAAGGGTACACCAGGCACATGCATCACAACCATATGTACGCAACATGGTGATCTCCCATGATAAACAGCGCATAACGTTGCACGTCCCAGTTAGAATTTTCTTCAGGCCGAGAAGCCCATCCTGTTCAAAAGGTCTCTGGATGAGGGTTACTCTTTTACTTGTTTCAGTCTTTTGACTGTGGCCATGCTGGAGCACCGCCTTTAGTCGAGCAAATCGACCCCAGGACTTATTCTTTGTAAGCCTAGTACTTATTCTATCGGTCTCTTTTGCCGAACCGCTAAGTTACGGGGACATAAACACACCAGCATCGGTTGTCAAGCGATGTTGGGGGGGGACAAACACAGACACACAAACACAAACACACATACATATATATATATACATATATACGACGGGCTTCTTTCAGTTTCCGTCTACCAAATCCACTCACAAGGCTTTGGTCGGCCCTATAGTAGAAGACACTTGCCCAAGATGCCACGCAGTGGGACTGAACCCGGGACCATGTGGTTGGTAAGCAAGCTACTTACCACACAGCCACTCCTACCTGTTTCTAGAGATGAATTATTCAGATGCCAAAGAATTTCTCTCAACACTCTAACTACACCTGCCCGTAATCAGAGATGCACATATTGTCAGCCACTATGGGACATGCTCAACTGGTTAAAGTCAAACAACTGACAAGGAAATCTGTGGTATTTAGCAGAATATTTGCTGTAGTCTATCATTTATATCAAACCAAAACATATACATAACACATCCAATTAGTTACGATCAGAAGCCATGATATCCACTACCTTGTGGTATGTGAGTGTAAGTGTTTGTGCTTGAATGTTTGTATGTATTGTAAGTATGTATGTCATTATTCAGTTTATTTCAAGATTTCTTGTCAATAGAGAAAGAACCGGTTTCTAACCTAGTACCAAGGTTCTTTCCTTGGAATTTCAACATCAACAACAGGGAATTTTGTTTGTATGTATGTATGTATGTATGTGCAGATTTCTGTTTTACGTATGTATTCTCATGCATATAGTTACATAACTAGACATGTTCATATATATTTAAATGATAAACTTCTGGAAAGTTTTACAGATTTTTACGCTTCCAGTGATGGATTGGTTCTGTAGTCTTCGAATTTTCTTTCTCCTTTCTGGTTTTGAGAAGCCTAATTTCTCAAGATTGCTCATGTATGTATGTAAGATTGCTCGTGTATGTATGTATGTATGTATGTATGTATGTATGTATGTATGTATGTATGTATGTATGTATGTCCAATAACAGGTTCATACTATGGAAAGAACTATCTCATGTTAGTGCGCATTCTGCAGCAGGCAGAGACAGCGGAGAAATGATGATGACGATGACGATGATGATGATGATGATAATATATAAAATCAAGAGGTTTGAAAATTGACTATGTACTTGTTTGACCAAGTGATTTCTATAGGGTTACAGCCGTTTCGCTACATTTTGTAACTGATCACTACGAGGACTGATAGCCAATTCCGTAAGAGGAGCTTACTGTAATAGCCGCACGATTCTCTGAATCCAAAGCTTATATCTCTAGTATATATATATGT
>NC_068990.1:62118162-62119513 GCF_001194135.2 Octopus bimaculoides | reverse complement strand
ATATATATATATAATTTGAGTATGTAGACTACTTTGAGTATATTTTATATAAATGTAGATAGGGTTTAAAACCAAGCTGTGTCCTCTTAAAGCACATCTACTTATTTCAGAATAACGGAAACTGAAAGACGTTGTATAGATGTTATATTTGTGTGTGGCATGTATAAGAGTTGAAAATTCTGGGAAATATTTTTTGCAAAGTATTAAGTATCAAAATAGGAGGTTCAGAAATATTCTGTTATTATCTATCCACCATTACAAATGTTTCATTTGCTAATAGGAGTCACAAAGTTGAACATGTAGGAGAAACATGTAAGATATTTCCTATTATATTGTATGTAAAATATCTCCCATTAGTTGATTTCCTGTTTGAAGAATTTCTAACTGAAGATATCTTACGTGTACAGTTTTCTAACTCTTATTAGCAAATGAAACACGTGTAATAGCGAATAAATAATATCCTAAATTTTCACACTTTCCTGCTTTGATACATATACATATCTACATACGTACGTACGTACATACATACATACATACATACATACATAAACACATACATACATAAACACATACATACATACATACATACATACATACATGCATAGATGCATACATACATGCATACATACATACATACATACATACATACATACATACATACATACATACATACATACATACGATGGGCTTCCCATAATGCTACTATCAGCCAAATTTCAGTCAAGGCATTAATCAACACGAGGTTACACTACCAGAAACTTACTCAATGTGCTTCACTGAGGAAGCGAACCAAGAACATCATGTTTACGAAAAGCGAACATTTTAACCGTACAATTATGGCTGCACCAGTATTATTGATATTTTTAATTCTATTTTTTTTTATTCCTTTTTTTCTTTTCTATTTTTTTCTTTAGAATTTACAGTTCGGTAGTACAACTGAGTACTGTGGGTTCATGTCTGGCCATATAGAAATTTTCCCAGAGATGCAAAATAAGTGATGCAATATGACAGATTCAGAGTTGCTAATGCCTTACCAAACAAGCCATCCAATTAGAAGGTTAATAGATTAAAGCAAATTATGTCTCCAGTTTCGTTCCATAGTTAAGATTATTTACTTCTTAATGTTAAATGAAAATACAAAAGACATGAGCGTGCTGCGTGGCTTTGTGGTCAGAAGCTGGTCTCTCTACCACATGTACCACATGTTTTTCGGTTCAGTCCTATTGTGTGGCATCAAGATCAAGTGCCTTCTGTCGTAGGCCCGGTCCGACCCGACCAAAGCCTTGTGAGTGGATTTACTAAACGGAAACTGAAAGACGTTCGTTGTATATATATATATATATATATATAT
>NC_068990.1:62113426-62114454 GCF_001194135.2 Octopus bimaculoides | reverse complement strand
AGAGAGAGAGAGAGAGAGAGAGAGAGAGAGAGAGAGAGAGAGAGAGAGAGAGAGAGAGAAAGACAGACAGGCAGAGACAGAGAGAGGTGGGGACAGAGGGAGACAGAGAGGAGGGGCGAAAACAGATAGACAGAGAAAAGGACGGGGAAATGAGAGCGGATTGAATATTTAAAAAAAGCTGAAATACAGGTGTAGAAAAGGAGTGATTGAAAAAATAAAACAAATGGCTTTGGTAAGAGAGGGAAGGAGAAAGAGACGGTAAAAGACAAAGGCAAAAGAAGAAATTCACAGAGAAATAGAGAGAGAGAGAGAGAGAGAGAGAGAGAGATTGTGTGTGTGTGTGTAGGAAGAAAGTATAAGAGACAAGGAGAGAAAAAGAGAGGCAAAGAAAATGTGTCTAAGAAATGAGAGTGAGAGGGAGTGTGTAGGAGATTAGAAGACATTAAAAAAAGAGAAAGACGGCGAGGGAGTGAGAGAGTAAGCCATTTGAATTGAATGAATTAAAATCCAGATGAATGTCACAGAGAGAGGGAGAGAGACCGACAGAGACAGAGAGAGGGAGAGAGACCGACAGAGACAGAGAGAGGGAGAGGGTAAGTGAGAGAGAGAGAGTGAATGAAAGAAATGCTTTCAGTGAGGGAGGGAAAGAGTAAAAATGGCTAAAAAAAGAGTGAGACAGAAAGAGAGTGTGCGTGTGTGAATGTGTGAAGATAAATGAGAGAATAAGAAAGATAACATGAGAGAGAGAGAAACAGAGAGACAGCGGGAGACAGGTAGAGAGAGGAAAAGTGAGAGAGAGGGAAGGAGGGAGGAAGAGAGAGAGAGAGAGACAGAGGGGGAGAGAAAGAAGGGGAGAATAAATGAAGGCAAGAAGCTGTCTGGAATCACTAGTTGACATGAGTGGGTGATAGAGAAAGGGATAATATATAATGACTGAAGAAGAAGAAGAGAAATATCAAAAAAGTAAAATAAAATAAAATAAAAAAGTATGTTAACTTCAAAGGTGGGATGTTATCATGGCGGCGGGG
>NC_068990.1:62110407-62113401 GCF_001194135.2 Octopus bimaculoides | reverse complement strand
GGGGGGGGAACGTCTGCATGTATATGTGTATCAATGTGTCTGTGTGCGTGTTTCAGTGAATGGGTTATGTCGGTATACATGCTTGAGTCTATCTGTGTCTTCACATGAATGCGTCTCTCTCTCTCTCTCTCTCTCTCTCTATCTATCTATATGTGTGTGTTTTATATATATATATATATATGTGTGTGTGTGTGTGTTATGTATACGTATACATGTCTGTGTGTATGTACACACACACATAAGCGTCCTTATAAACCGTACACATAGATATAACCATTCAGGCTCATATACATGTCTATGTGAATGTTTGTGTCTGTGTTTGGGGGATACGTGTACAGATACGTGTATGTATGTGTGTGTGTGTATTGGTGTGTGTGCGCTACGTGTGTGTATGTGTGTGTTTGGGTGTGAGAATGTGTCGATGTGAATCTATATATCCGTGTGAGCATGTGAAAAAAAGATGGTTTGCTGCTTGTATATAGGGTGTGTACACATGTGTGTGTGTGTGTGTGCGCGCGCGTGGGTGGGTGTGTTTGTATGTTTAAAATGGATCTCAGTCGGTTTAGACGACGAATATTTTAGCTTATCGATCAACTGAATTTGAACTAATATGTCGTCAAAGCTTGTATTCCGCAGTCACTTGTTGCATTAACGTAATCCTCAGGTGGAATTAATGTACCATAGTGTGTTGGCAAGGTTTGTGCCCTGACTTACTAGAACATTCATTCAGATGTATTTCCGTCTCTGTCGCTCTTATAAATTTCAGTTAAAAAGACTCTTTCCCCAAATGTCATGCAGTCAGTTTTGATCCCCGGCACTTCATGACTGAAGCGAGCTTCTTAACCACTAAATCGTATTTGCGTGTATGAGTGTGGCTACGTGTGTATGTTGGGAGTGGGTTCATGTCCAACTACATAGGTATGTATGTATATATGTATGAACGTGCGAACGTATGTATGTATATGTGTATGCGTCTTTTGCTTGTTTCAGACACTAGACCCACTAGCGTAGCTTAAGTGTGTGCCGTCCAGGGCGGCCCTTCCGTTTGCCGCCCCGGACCCCATAAACACCACATACTGCCTACGGCAAATAGCCCACAGCAACAGCCTACAACAAGTAGTGCCACCCCTTTAAAAGTGTCGCCCGGGGCGGACCGCCTCAGGTACGCTAGTGACTAGACCAGGGATTCTCAATCATTTTTTTTTTTACGTATGGAATCATTTGGTTACTATTTTATTATGGTGGACCCCAATAGCTATTTAATGCTTACTAACTAATTTTATAGACACTTCTTTCAAAATTCCTAGTTTGTATTTCACAAATTAACTTATGTAGGCTGGATTATGTACAACAGAAAAAGAAACCTAGTAATAAATGGGTCTATAGCAAAATTTCTTCATGGTCTCTTAAAATAATACCAAGGACCTAATTTACTGCTTTGTTCATGTGGACCCCAAAAGCCTTAGATGAACCCCCGGGGGGTCATATGGAACCCGGTTGAGAACCACTGCACTAGACTGTAGTCATGCTGGGATTTACTCGAACAAACTATCCCAGTACTTATTCTATCAGTCTCTTTTTGTCGCCCCGCTCTGTTACAAGGACGTAAACATAACAACACCAGTTGTCAAGCGGTGGTGAGTGACAAACACACACACACACACACATACATACACACATACACACGCACGCATATCTGACGGGCTTCTTTCAGTTTCTGTTAACCAAATCCACTCACAATTCTTTGGTCGGACCGAGGCTATTATTAAAAAAAAACATTTGCACGAGGTGATCTTGAGACTGAACTCAAAATTACATTGCTACACCTCCACCCATGTACTTTTGTACGTTCTCTTCTATTTTTAATTATTCGAAGTTTCTAGCAGGGAAAGTGCTACTTTTCAAACTAAGATACAAAGCAACATCTTTGGAATGTACATAAAAAACTAATTCGCTTGAGAAAAGTCTTGCATATTTTTACTGTTCCGCTTACAGAATGTATTTGTAATGTGCGTCATAGCAGATGAATGTATGCATATATGTACGGCGTTTTTTATTTATTTATTTATTTAGTTTATTTATTAATTAAAAGTCTTCCTAGAATGAAGGAGTAGGTTTCTCCCAAAGAAACAGAAGCTCCATCGCTGGTACTTGGATAACAATAATTGTTATGCTGAACTTCCGGAAAATTTTTCATAGCTTTAATGTTCCACTTACAGATTATATTTGTTATGTGTTAGCCAGTATTTTCCTTAGCTTCATAATTCTTTTCCAGATTGTCACCCAGACATTTATTAAAAATAACCGAGTGTACCTAACTATTGGGGAAAAAATTTGAAATTAAAATCAGGATAGAGAAGCTACTGGAACACAAGTGGTTGTCCATAAATATTTTGTTTCCTACTGATTTGTGGGGAGGGGTTTCATATCTGCAGAGCAGTATTTATACGTGTGATTGGATACGGACATTGCTGAGCGGTTAAGAAGTTCCCTTTGCAATCGTTAGGTTCCAGTTTCTATTCCATTACTTGGCATCTTGAACAAGTGTCTTTTACCATCGGGTTTATCTAAGCCTTAAAAAGGAAATTGGGGCGTCGAGATTATGGAAAAACCAACACATAGACTTCACCTGTTCCGTTCGGTCTGAGTATTTCATTAAGGAATAAAAACTGTCTGAGCAATACTCAACTATTTATATTATACATAATCCACTGAATAAGCAGCTCAGTTGATTAGAAATATGTAATACTCATCGGCACAAACAGGGGACCGATTTAGTTTATTTTTGTATGAAAATACAGCGCCGTATGTATGTATGTATGTATGTATGTATGTATGTATGTATGTATGTGTGTATGTGTGTGTGTGTGTGTATGTATGTATGTATGTATGTATGTGGGCGTGTTTGTGGTTGCAGTTAGTGTATGTGCATTTGGAAATGTGTGTGTATTTGTGCATATAAATGTATAAATGATTTATGTATGTCTTACTATA
>NC_068990.1:62109700-62110397 GCF_001194135.2 Octopus bimaculoides | reverse complement strand
TGCATTTGGAAATGTGTGTGTATTTGGGCATATAAATGTATAAATGATTTATGTATGTCTTACTATACTAAATTATTTGTATGCATGCATGCATGTATGTATGTATGTATGTATGTATGTATGCATGTATGTATGCATGTATGTATGTATGTATGTATGTATGCATGTATACACACATTTTTTTACTTTTCAAGAGTGCGTAATTTGTATTTTCATGCTCCTATGTACTTGAATGTGTGAGCGAGTATGAATATAATCGTAATAGTGTTTTAATATGTATATATAATTTTACGTGTATTCGAGTATGTGTGTGTGTGTGTGTGTGTGTGTGTGTGTGTGTGTGTGTGTGTGTGTGTGTGTGTCTGAACGCATTTGTCTCCATCTGCATATACCTGTGTGTGAAAGAGCGAGTTAATGAGTTCCGTTAGAAATATATAGATGTGTAATTCGGCCAGTAAGTGTGTTTAGTGTCCATGAATTTGATTGTTTCGAGCGGTTGGTGTGTTAAAATTTGTATGTACATGTGTGTGTGTATGTGTGCTTGTGTATGTTTGTATGTGTTGAAGTATATGAGAGTAACTATAATCACATATGTCATATACGGTAAATTTAAATATCGATTTACATGTATGCACATGTATGTGTATATATGTATATTTATGTATGTCTATGCGTGTATATATATATATATATATAT
>NC_068990.1:62107402-62109338 GCF_001194135.2 Octopus bimaculoides | reverse complement strand
TATATATGCGCACACACATATATATGCATATATGTGTGTGTGCGCGCGCGCATGTGAGTATACATGGACGCAGGTATGACCGAATGAGCGTTTTAGAGATTCACTATTCAATAATGGGTTCCAGGTTTCTATCCTACCAGAAGTCCATTTTTTTACGTATAGAACCCTTATGATTCCCTTTTTATTCAAGTGGTCTCTCAGCCATTCGATGTTTAAAATATCCTATTATATTTTTGTAATTGAATATTATTCGAAACTGCATAATAAATGTTAAAATATTTTGTATGTTGTAGAAGTATAACCGATTTATTATAGAAAAATTTTAACAACGATACCTTCCACGGACACCCAAGGTTCATATGGACTCCAGTTGGGAACCCTGCCTTTGATTTATGTCAACCCAAGCTTTATTAGGGGTATTGGGTGTATATTATTTAAAAGCCCGGCCTACTATTTTGATGGCGGTCGCGAGTAGGGGTAAGTCGATACCTGGGTGTAGTTATACAAGGGTGTGAAATCCTATATAAGAATTACCTAAAAAGATCAAACGGACAAGTGTCTGTGGGGTACATTATAATTCAATGGGTGGGTACCTGGAAATTATCGTAGTTGTACTCTTTATGTATGTATGTATGTATGTATGTATGTATAACCATGTATGTGTGTGTGCGTTTATGTATGTTATATATGCCTATATGTATGTTTATGCATCTAACTTATATATATGTGTGTATGCGTGAATGTGTTATATATGTCTATGTATGTATGTGCATCAATGTGTTATATGTGTGTGTGTGTGTGTGTGTGAAGACGCGTGGTTCAGTTATTAGAGGTATTCAGCTAACGATTATAAGGTCTTGAGTTCGATTCCTGATCGGTGCGTTGTGTCCTTGGACAAGTTACTTAATTTCTCGTAGCTCCTGCTCACTCAGCGGGCAAAAATGAGTGGTACCTACATTTCAAAGGGCCAGCCTCGTCACATTCTAAATCATGCTGAGTCTCCTCCCCTCCCCTCCCGGGAACGTACATTAAAGGTACGTGCGTCTATAGAAGTCACAGCTACTTGCACCTTAATTTCACGAGCAGGCTGTTCCCTTGATCAGATCAACTGGAACACTCGTCATCGTAACCGACGAAATGCCAAACCTGTGATGTATTTATGTTTATATATGTATATATATATATATATATATATATGTCTGTGTGTGTGTGTGTGTGTGTGTGTGTGTGTGTGTGTGTAAAGCATACATACATAGATATGTACGTCTGTATGTTTGTATGTAAAGCATACATACATACATAGATATGTACGTCTGTATGTATGTATATATGCATCCATTTTATTTATGTATGCGTATATAAATATACATGTGTGTTTGCATGTGCATGTCTCTGTGTGTATGTATATATGATGACCATGTTTGTATGTCTATAATCTGATGTATATTTGTCTGTATTATATGAGAATTATGCTCGTCTTGATATATTTATGCATATATAGCGTTTAGAACGGTAATGGGAACAGACATCAGTGATATACGATGAGTCGAACTAAAGATCATGAAAAAGAAAAACAGGACAGTACCCATGTCTTCTGTCAAACTGATGAGCCTAGATCAGCCCCGATTGAGCACACCTATGTTCAAAGACTTCAGAATTGTGATCGACTGGTGATGTGAAGAAATTTGGCTGCTATTTCTAACTGACCAAGACAGCAGATATAACCGTCCGTCTAGGTTAGTGTCTTGTTTACACACACACACATTCACACAAACACTCACATGCTCATGCAAACACATAGATATAAACTCGCACATATACACGAAGGGACATTAATGAATAAATAAAATGTACCATTTATGATATATGTGTGTATATATAAAATATATAAACAATAATATGAATGAATGTGTACATACATATATATATATATATA
>NC_068990.1:62104254-62105002 GCF_001194135.2 Octopus bimaculoides | reverse complement strand
ATATAAATGAGGGGCTTCTTTTAGTTTCCGTTTGCCAAATCTACTCACAAAGCTTTTGTTGATCCGAGGTAATAGTGGAAGACAGCTCAAGGTGCCATCATGCAGCGAACTGAACTCGGAGCCATGAGGTTGGGTAGCATGCTTGTCATCACACAGCCACACCTGCGCCTACATGTGTGTGTGTGTGTGTGTGTGTGTGTGTGTGTGCGTGCGTATCTTGGTTAGAAAATGTATTTACACTTAGAAAAGTTCAACCCTTCTCTTTATATATTTTTGTTGAATGGGGGCCCCGGAGCTGCCAGAAAAACTCCTCTCTGCCGGCCATCACAAGTCAGTGTCTTTATCTCTCTATATCCTTTCCAGTTCATTGTCTGTTATAGCCAGGTACTTCCATCTTAACGACCGCAGCAATGTGATATTCAACATCTACTTCAGTGCGACTTGAACTTGGTCTCTGAAAGACCGACGAAGGAAATACCACAATTTGTGCTGCTTTCTCAGAAAATGCCACAATCAACTGCAATCATATACATACATACATACATACATACATACATACATATACATGTGTGTGTGTGTGTGTGTGTGTGTGTGTGTGTGTGTGTGTGTGTGTGCGTGTGTCTAGGCGTCTGTATAAGACGCTTGCATCTCAACCACATGGTTCCGGGTTCAGTCCTACTGCCTGATACCTTAGGCTGGTATCTTCTACTATAGCCTCGGGCCGACCAAAGCCTTGTGAGTGGATTTT
>NC_068990.1:62101979-62102768 GCF_001194135.2 Octopus bimaculoides | reverse complement strand
AGTCAACCTTGGCGAATTTTAACTCAACCAAATCACTATAATGATGGGGCTACGTGTGTGTGTGTGTGTGTGTGTCTGTGTCTGTGTCTGTGTGTGTGTGCGTGTGTGTGTGTGTGTGTGTGTGTGTGTGTATGTGTGTGTGTGTGTTTCAGTCTGGGCTTGTCTCCCACCACTGCTTGACGACCGTGGTTGGTGTATTTAAGGCTCCAGTCCTAGCGGTTCAACAAAAGTGGCCGATTGAATAAGTCCTAGGTTTTAAAAATAATAAGTATTGGGGTAGAATAATTTGACTAAAAATTTTTCAAGCTGGTGCCCCAGCATGGCCTTATATACTTATATATATGCATGTATATATACACATCCATGTGCACGCACGCTCATACATGCATTTACATATAAATACATACATACATGCAAACGTACACACACACATACATGCATGCTTACATATATGCGTTCATACATACACATACGTACATACATACACACAAACATACATGCATACACACACATACATACATACACACACACCTACATACATACATACATACATACACACACACCTACATACATACATACATGCATACACACCTACATACATGCATACATACATACATATGTACATAAATACACACATACATACATATATACATACATACATACACATGCATATATATAGATGCCTGCTTATGAACTTGTATACATACATACATACATATATAGATGCCTACTTATAAACTTGTATACATACATACATACATACATACATACATACATACATATATACAT
>NC_068990.1:62100329-62101697 GCF_001194135.2 Octopus bimaculoides | reverse complement strand
CGATAAATTAAGTACCAGTTGCGTACTGGAGTAGATCTAATCGACTGGCCTCTGCCCAAAAATTTCGGGCCTTGTACCTAGAGTAGAAAGGAATATTATATCTATATATGTACATGTGTGTGTGCGTGCGCGCGCAGACACGGGGGTGAGTGTATAAGGCATGGCTGTGTGGTAAGAAGTTTGCTTGTCAACCTTATAGTTTCACGTTCAGTCCCACTGTGTGACACCTTGAGAGAGTGTCTTCTAGTATAGCCCCAGGCAGACCAAAGCCTCGTGAGTGAAAGAAGTCCGCTTTGTGTGCGTGTTCCTATATGCATGTATGTATGTATGTATGTATGTATGTATGTATGCATGCATATGTGTTTGTCTTTGTCGCCCCAGTGCTTGTCAACCTGTGTTGGTTTCTTTACGTCCTCACAACATAAGGGTTTGGCAAAATTGACCGATACAATAAGTAACGGGTTTAGAAGAGAAAAAAAAAAGTGGGGCGATTTATCTAACTAAACCTTTCAATGCAGTGCCCCAGCATGACCGTAGTTTAATGATTGAAGCGTGTTTGTGGAACTTTGGAAAATGGCTGGGAATTTTCAGTGGAAAAAATTGAGGACATTGAAAAGGTAAAAGCGGGAGATCGAAGAATATGAAAATTAGCAAATGTTTTTCTTGTCGAAATAAAATTTGTAAAAATAAAAACTAAAATAGAAAAACAAAAATAAAAAAGAAAAATTCTGCGTGGAAATTTCAGAAAATTTTAAAAAATGTTTATTAGAAAACTGCGATCTATATGAGTTGATGTTGTCGCTGTTATTTTTTAAACTTTTTATATCATTGTTTTATTTTGTTTTTGTACGGGTATGTTTAAACGGGTGTCAACGGAATCTATTTACATTTTGAATATTTATTTTTGAAACCAAGGTAAAGGGTAGAACAACTTTTGAATCTGATACAATCTCGGAATTATGGAGTCTGTTGGCACGTCTGCTGATGTGTGCGTGTGTGTGAATGTATGTGTGTGTGTGTGTGTGTGTAAGTGCGCGTGCGTGCCTGTTTGTTAGTTGAGTCTCTGTAAGTGTATGACTACGTATGTGTGTGCGAATATGTGTATGTGTGTGTTTGTTGTTGGTGTCTGTGAGTGTGTGAGAAGTATGTGCTTCGTGTTTGTGTGTGCGCGAGTATGATGCACGTTTGCTGTATAAAACTGTATTTATCTTGTCTATGTATAAGGTATCTATCCTCCTGTAAGAGTGTTCGTATGTTCCAATGTCTGTATGTATGAATGCACGCCACTGCGTGTGTGTGTGTGTGAGTATAATTGCTGAGGGAATATATATATATGCACTTATACAAATATTCACGTATATATATATA
>NC_068990.1:62097125-62100202 GCF_001194135.2 Octopus bimaculoides | reverse complement strand
AGAGAACGTCTGTCCCTTAGTATTCCTCTTCTAGTCCTATCTTTCTCGCAAATGTTGACTTACAAAAGGTTCAAGAGGAACAGGAACGGCTTCAACTTGAACGGTCACGCAGAGCTTGCAAAGGGCATTGGCACTGCAGCGCCCTTCTTGTATACCCAGAAAGTGAACAAACACACACACATATATATATATATATATATATATATATACACACACACATATGTTTATACACACACGTAATAGCTGCTAGGCTTCCTATTGCCTAACCGGGCATTTGGCCAATTTAGCTGATAAGGGAAGAAAGACTTGGAGGCGAACAGTCTATTGAATCTCCGGTTGTATAACATTGGTAACTATTAGATTTGTTTTTCTGCTTCTGCTTCTTAGGTATGAAAATATAAATTTTAAAGGGAAGTATACTGAAATTTGAGTAGAAAAACAGCTCTCAGTGAAGAAACTAGTTCAGACTCGAACCCATCTCTCTCGCATTTCCGTCAGATGCTTAGACGTAGAAAATATATGCGCCCATCTGTATGCGTGTGTGAGCAAGCATTTTTGGTAATATAGTAATTTCGGATGTGTATACCCGTCTTTATTAATGGATGTATTTGCGTCAACGCTAATAGATAGATTTTATTCATTATGAAAGGCATTATGGCAGTGCCAACTTGTAATTTTAGCGATATGTATGACCAAATTAGCTATTTGTTTCAGAGTCGTAATTAAGGCGATAGAGCTTGCATTGAGAGAACATTTGGCTGTTATTTCTTGTAGGTCGCAAGACCACATGTGGTCTGCGTATGAGAAAAGAATGCCAAATTAAAAAAAAATAATTCTAGTACTTCTTAGAATGAGTGAAAACTTTTGCACTTTCATCGGAAGTGTATGTATATAAAAACTCACAAATGTGTGTGTGTGTGAGTGTATGCATGCGTACATACAAGCTCATCATATATATGACACTTCCTAAAGATATAACTCAGGGGTATCGAACTCAAGACCTCGTGATTGCGAAGCGAACTGCTTAACCATACGGGCCATATATGTATGTATATGTACGTACACACACTCACGTATATGTGCGTGCGTCATATATATATATGAAATATGGGTGTGCGTGTATATTCACACACACACACACGCTAACCTACCTTTATTTATATGTAATACAAATATGTAAACGGCAGCAAGAACCATAAAGTACTTGAATACAACAGTACAGTTACAGAAGTAATAACAAACAAACAGAAGTTTATTTCTTTCGGAGTTGACTCTACGTGGTTACTCGAGAAACAGCAGCCAAATAAATCACTCTCAAGTCTTTTAAAAATGAAACGACGAATTGATTAATATTTTATCACTATATCTGTAACGAAAAAAGACGATATAGAACAAAATAGACGTGAACAATACTCAGGGCCGTCTCGAGTCTGCTTACCTATAATTACAACTTGTTAACCAAATAGCTTTTCGTTCTTCACCTCTAAGTTGATAAACGTAAATATAGGTAAAGTAACTCACGACGTAGGAAATCCTTCAGGATGACATTTTTTAAAAAATAAATTCAATAATGGTTTAAAATTTTGATACAAGGCCTGCAATTTTAAGGGATTGCATCGACCTCAGTGTTCAACTTGTACGTATTTTATCGACCTCGAAAGGATGAAAGGCAAAGTCGACTTCGGCGGATTTTGAACCCCGAACGTAAAGAATATAATGGCAGATATATAAGATTAGCTCTGCACATCAAATATTACTGCTAATTATTATATTACTTGCTCGTGAAAAAATAACAACTACAGAAATAATCATATAACCAAACCAAAACAAATTTCGTGTGTGTGTGTGTGTGTGTCTAAAACACGAGGTTAGAAATTCACCAGAAAGAGGTGTGGTGCTGGTGGGGGCTCCGGTGTCAGAATTGAACATCAATACTTGCCGGTTACTTATTTTATTCATTCTTAACTCCTCAAAGGGATTAAAGATAACGTTGAAGTGTGTGGTATTTGAACACAGATCAGCAAAACGAAATATCCTTTACACCAAATTCATTAACCGCTACGCTTTTTCATTGTAATATTTTATTCTTTAAGCTAAAGAATTCACAATAGAGCGAAGAAACATGCTGTGATGTTCATCTATTTCTCGTCTGAAGGGCATGCGGGGACATTCGTTCGTTCAGTCAGTCATTCCATCGTTCACTCGTGATTGTATTAAATGATTTTAACCAGAAATCGAAACCGAGTTGCATGCATCTGACGTTATAATACCGAATAATAAAACTACAAAATATCAGAGACGAGATATTATGCAGCTGCTGGCAAAATAAATTTGCTGCTTGAGTTATAATATTTCATGTTAGTTATGAAGAGGCATGAACATTACACAATCACATTTCCTTTACTCTTCTAAACATCTGATACATTATATCGATAAATACGTACGCTGCATGCACTCATACAAACGCAATCCGCACACATAGATATACATAAACACATACAAAGTTCCAATGTTGGTAAAGTTTATATTAAGCAGCACCCATTCAGTTCACCAGATTACACAGGCGTGCACAAACAGACACACGCACGTGCATATGTATCTATAACTATGTATGTGTATATACACTTAGACATCTGCATGTATAAATATGAGTGTAGTAACACCAGGTTAGGTTTCCCTTCATTCATGCTATCCGTGATGTTGCTGCTCCCGAAGTCACGCGCTCTGTCGAATGCACCCATCCATATCTAAGGATCGGGTTTACTTCATATACGAACCAGATTCTCTGTGAAGCTAGTACCCACTCCCCTGCCACACACACATGCACACACACACCACACACACACACACACATACCACACACACATACCACACACACACACACACACACATACCGGGTAAAATTAGAAAGGCTTTGAAGAGAGTTAAATATTTTACGTGTGTGTACAAATATATATAGAGAGAGAGAGACATATATATATAATGCATAACTATGCATGGATAAATAAAATGCATAAATATGCATATGTATATATATATATATATGTATATATATATATATATATATATATATATAT
>NC_068990.1:62094963-62096082 GCF_001194135.2 Octopus bimaculoides | reverse complement strand
ATATATATATGCGTATATATACTTAGCTATATCTATATAGGACCGTCTTTTGGCAACATTCTAGGCCCCAGGGTAAATCGATGCCCTTTCTTTTTTTGAAAGGAAATCACAACACCCTTACATCGGAATTGGGCACCTTGACTGCGGACAATTGCCTAATGTCTTTGCCTTTTGGCGTACGTACATACATGTGTGTGTATGTCTGTGTGTGTGTGTGTGTGTGTATGTGATGAACCTTCTAAAAATCAATAAATATTATGACCGCCTGTTGCGTGTAAAAAGGTTCAGGAACCTAAAGAATAACACTTCATGAATTTATAACAAATAACATTAAAATAATACATATTTTTGCTATTCAAAGACATGTTTACCAAAGTAAATGGTAATAAGAATCGATTGTGGGAAACGTCTGGGACTTCATTCGCCTACATGTCTGGTTTGAAGTCCGAGTTGATTCGCTCGGATTCGATCCTACAGCGGCGAAACTAAAACCTTTGGAAAGCCCAGCAGCACGACAACCTATTGTTTCTTCCACTTCATCAAGTAAAGCAGTACACACGTGTGTGCGTGTGTGTGTGTGTGTGTGTGTGTCGAGTTGAGGTTGTTGGCACCTCTCACTTGCAATGTCTTCTTCCAAATGGAAAATTGCCTGTTAGTACGCCGAGAGGTATGAACCAGTTACGGGGAGAGCTTCAAGAATAATTAACAGATGTTATTACCATAAATGAATGTAATGACTCAGTCTTCGGCGACGCGACATTACGTGTGTGTGTGTGTGTATCTGTACACACACTCACGCCTCCAACACAAACACAAACACACACACACTGGAAAGAAAGATAGATATTGGCAGACATGGACGTATGTAAACACCCACCTACACACATGTATATATGTGAACATATATATATATATATATATATATATATATAATGTAATACAGATAAATAATAAAATATATTTGCGAGTATATATGTATGCGTATGTCCGGGTTTGTGCGTATGTCAATGTATGTTTACATAAAACTTTTATTCGCAAATTCTCGCAAAGTTCGGAAGAAGAGAATGAAAAGTATCGCGAAAAAGAACTAACAAACAGAAAAAAAACACATCTATTCTC
>NC_068990.1:62091725-62094953 GCF_001194135.2 Octopus bimaculoides | reverse complement strand
CAAATTCTCGCAAAGTTCGGAAGAAGAGAATGAAAAGTATCGCGAAAAAGAACTAACAAACAGAAAAAAAACACATCTATTCTCTTTTTCTCGCTCTCTCTCTCTCATTTTCTCTAACATCAAACACTCTCTTTAATAATAATCATCAATCTCATTCACTTCACCAAGTTACCTTAAACTTCAGTAACTGTGCCCTCTCTTTCCCCTTATTATTCGTTCCCTTTCCTCATCACCACTGCTGCTGTCGCCTTCTTCTCCCCATCATCATCAACTGGTGATATTGCATTCTTATACACTAGTGCTGCCAGCAATGACTGATTGTTCGTGCTAAATAAACCACCGGTTGTAAACGTAGTAAAGTAAGCTGGATTGTTACAGCAGTGGTAGAAGGAAACCCTTGCACTTAGCAAAACAGCACGAGTACCATCGTAATATCATAATCGTCATCAGCAGCGATAGCACCATCTACCAGTGCCACCAACACTACCTCCGACACCGACAAATCAACCACTACGCGCCGACACCTTGTCTAAGAGCACTAGTAGCAGTTAAGGTTTTAGTAGCAGTTCTAAGAGCAGCAGAAATATCAGCAAAGGGAGGTGGAAGGGATGTGTGTCGGCAGCGACCACCTTACCGATGACGATGGATGTTATTATGAGTTGCAGTAGTGACAAGGCAGCACTAGTACTAACTATTATAGTAAGTTAGCTATGAGGTGGTGGTGGTGGTGGTGGTAGTGGTGACGGTGAGGGTAATCATGCTGGCGGCGGCGATGATGATGATGATGATGATGATGACGATGATGGTGGCGGTGGTGGTGACGGTGCCACATGTTTCTGGATCAGCAATATTCTGTTATTAATAATTATGATGATACCGACTATTACACAAATGATGATGATGATGATGGTAGGGGTGGCGATGGTGGGCTCGACGGCGACACCGGAGTAGTAGCTATAGTAGACCAAAAAAGACCAGGTGCCCTGTAAGGTCTCATAAACGACATCGCGTGTGCTCATTGGTTGCAAGAGAAGCTAGTTGTCTCCCCTGCAGTCTCCTCCAACCTAGGCCTGCGAGAAGGCCTTTTTTTTTTCTACAACCCCGGCTTTCTAAAAGCTGCTGCCTTCACCAAGCTCCATAAAGAGAGCGTGCGAGGTAGAAAAGGAAGTAAGACTCACAGACAGTCGGATAGAGTGAGCGTAAAAGCGAAAGAAAAGGAAGATAGACAGAAAAGGAGCCAGCCAGCCAGCCAGCCACACACGATTGCATGAGGGCAATGACTGGTTCTTAACGAAATATACCCGCTGCTGCTGCTGCTGTTGTTGTTATTCCTTCTCCTCCTCCCCTTCGCACCCGGCTTCTATTACTCCTTCCTCCTTCACTTCTTTACAGACAGGCAACACCCGATCGGATCAGGACTCTTTAATAGAAAAGGTGAGCTTTCGGGATCATTTCTTTCGTAACACCTTGTTTATTTCTTATAATGTAATCTTTTCTTTTCGTGTCATGTAATTTTATTTTTATTTTTTGTAATAACCACTTGTTACCCTAACTTAAAGAAAGCTTCGTGGGGAATATCCTATCATATATATATCTACACAATAAACAGAGGCACACAAACACACATTCATGTACTTAAATATATATATATCATATGTTATATGTGTTTGTGTGTGTATTTATATACGTGTGTCTATGTAAGTCGAGTTTTTTTTATATATGTGTGTCACTTTATACATGTGAAAGTATGTTTTATAGGAACATATATAAATATACATTACATGTTCGCATATATACATATAAATATATATACATAAATATGTAGCAAAAGTAAAGTGAGTTACACACGAGCACATACATACATACACACATATTTATATACACACACATGTATATATATATATATATATATATATGTATGTGTGAGTGTGTATGTATGTATACAGAAACGTGTATGTATGGGCGCGCATAGACACTCGTTTGATTAAACACATACATGCAATCACACACACACATAAATATGCATGCGATCCTCTTATTGGATCTGTAGTAATTATATCCTGTCTGTCTGATGTCTGTCCATCTTTCTTTCTCTCTCTGCCACGATATCTTTCTGTCTGTCACTCCTTCAAAATTGCAGTGTGTGTAATTTTGTATGTATGTGTGTGTGTATATGTTTGATTATACTGTTATACACGTAGAATGTGAGTGTGTGTATAAGTGTATGTGTGTTAATATACAGTATACACACGACTATATATATATATATATATATATATATAATGTATATATATATATATATGCGCTTATATGCACATATACGTGCAGCTAGGTGTACATGTGCATTTGTCCATGTATGTCTGTATGTTTGTACGTAGGTATGTAGTGTGTAATTATGTGTGAATATACACTTACACACACACATGTATGTATGTATGTATATATGTTTGTACAAGCACTTATATATATTTGCGTATATATACATATTTGAGAAATACAGTCAGGTAGAATAGGTATGAATATATATGCAATTGTGTGTGTATATATATATATATATATATATATATATATGTGTGTGTGTGTGTGTGTGTGTGTGTGTGTGTGTATGTATGTATGTATACATACATATAGGTGTGTATATAAAGGCACAGAGAAGTATATATGCAATGCATATATACATATTGGCATATAAATATGCATGTGGATGCATATATGTGTATATCCACACATGTACGTGTATATATATTTATACATTAAATGCATATATACGCATACATGTATAGACCTATATATATGTATAAATATAAATACATATATAAAAATGTGCATGTATAGATATGTATACTTATATATATATATATATCTATACCGTTTTCGGCGTAACAAAAATCCAACCCTAAACCCTAACCACTGGGTGTACGTATTCTTTACTTTCGGCATACATTTTTATGTACATATGTATGCAAATATGAATGCATTATGAATGTATGTAGTGCATATATATATATATATATATATATATATATATATATACATACACATACATAGATATACACACACATACATTCCTTTACACACACACACACACATATATATATATATATATATACAGATATACACACACATTCATTTATATATATATATATATTTATATATATACTCACATATATATATGTGATCATCATTGTCGTCGTCGGTTAACGTCCGCTTTCCATGCTGGCATGGGTT
>NC_068990.1:62090383-62090843 GCF_001194135.2 Octopus bimaculoides | reverse complement strand
TATATATATATATATATATATATATATATATATATATATATATATATGACCGCAGCCACTTGGCTGAAACACATAGATAAATAAATAAATGTATATATATGTGTGTGTGCTTCTGTGTAAAGTAAGTCAGTGAAGCGAAAAAAACTGCAAAACTATCTGTGAAGTTTTTTCGGCTTCCATAAAGTAGTATTTTATTCTAAGTTTGAAATTCAAATAGAATATTTTCCAACTTGTTTTACACCTATGCAGTGTGTGTGTGTGTGTGTGTATATATGTATGTAGATATATATATATATATATAAACATCCATACATGTAGATGTATATATGAGTGTTTGTCTGTATATATACATATATATGTATATATATCTTTGATAAGTATACTCATCAATTCATGTACCATATATTTTATATATGTATTTATATATTTAAATATATATAATATATATATATATATATAT
>NC_068990.1:62089942-62090373 GCF_001194135.2 Octopus bimaculoides | reverse complement strand
TATATATACATATATATATATATATACATATATACATGTTAAATGGGCTCTTATATTAATATTTTCACTATGCATAGGTGTGTATATACCTATGTATGTATGTATGTATGTATGTATGTGTATTATGTATGTGTACATGCATATATATATGCATGTACTTATAAAATATTCATAAATGCACATGTATAGATATATTTCTGTATATATGTCTTTGTATATATGTACATGCATATATGTACAAGCACATGTCTATATACATATGTAATGCATATATATATTTATATATGTTCATGCCCATGTGAACATAGATATATCCATGCCCTTTATCTATCTGTCTGTCTATCTGTCTATCTATCTACCTATCTACCTATGTCTGTCATAAATATATATATATATATATATATATATATATATATATATATATATATATA
>NC_068990.1:62088294-62088901 GCF_001194135.2 Octopus bimaculoides | reverse complement strand
GTGTGATTTTGTATGAGTTAGTCCTCTGTCGCTATTTGACAACTGGTGTAGGTTGTGTGTAGGTTGTGTGCAGTTCAGCAAAAGAGACTGTTAGAATAAACATCAAGTTTTTTTTTTTAAAAGTACTAAGGTTTATTCATTTGACTAAAAGCACTTGAAAGTGGTGCCCCAGCATGGCCACGCTTGAATGAGTGAAACAGGTGATAAAAAAAACAAAAAGGTAAAAAAAAAAAAAGAAGCGTTTGTGTTTGTGTTTGTTCAAATTCGCTATTGAATAATTCAGGAATTTTCTTGAAAAGTCTAAGGTCTATGGTTCAATCCTAGCTTGAAGCAAATTGTTGCCTTTTGTTCCACATGTTGATGTTGAATTTCTTAAGACAGAAATACAACATTAGCCTGCTGGAAGAATTGTACGATTAACTTAAAAAGCCCATTATTGTGGCACTTGCGTCACACTGATACGAGGAATTATGTAACTGTATAGGTGCCTCTGTACTTATCTGTCACTTCATATGTAGAACTTATCCAGTTTATAGATTCTCATGCATTGAAGTCACTTTAGAAATTCTTCATATTTATGTGTCTATATATATATATTACTCTTTTT
>NC_068990.1:62085212-62087787 GCF_001194135.2 Octopus bimaculoides | reverse complement strand
TATATATATATATATATGTCCATATAGATACCTATATATTGCATATATATATATATATACACACACACACACAAACGCACACACACACACACACACACACACATACATATATATATATATATATATAAAATATGTACATATTTGTATATACAAACACATAGATAGATGTCTACATGTAGGCATATATTTGTAAATATACTGTGAAGTCTAAAATGGTTCACCTACTTGTTAGGAATGAGATGGAGAAAACGGAGCATGTGTCCCCGCATTAGGGTTATCTAAACCTTAAGCCCACCATCAAAATTCCTTGTCGATATATCTTCCATACACAAGTTTCTAATTTTAGCACAAGGGCCAAAATTCTGGGTGTTGGGGGTAGGTCCATTTCATTGACCTCATTGCTAAACTAGTTACTTATTTTAATCAACCCTGGAAGGATGAAAGACAAAGCTGATCCTGGCAGAATTTGAACTCAGGAAGTAAAATCGGACGAAATGTCGCTAAGCATTTTGCCTGATGTGCTAATGATTCTGTCAGCCCACCGCCAAACAGTTAATTAATATTGGTTTCAAATTTTGGCATGATGCCAGCTATTTCAGAGCAGGTGGGTAAGTCAGTTACATTGAGCCCAGTGCCAAACTGGTACCTATTTTATCAACCCCCAAAAGGATGAAAGGCAAAGTTGACCTTGACAGAAATGCCAGTAAGCATTTTGCCCAGCATGCTGACCTCACGGCCAGCTCACTACCTTACACCAACATAATTAATGACAAAGTCATTTCGCTAAATTCTTTGTTATTTTCAAAAATTGCTTGATAAACGAGACTGTGTATTTCAGCAGATATATAATGGGAAATAGCTGAAAATCTATCTAAATCTTAGGATGTTCTGTTCTGCCATTTTAGCCTTCAGTCATTCTGCTTCAGAAAGAATACGAGATGAAACTGAGGTGTAAAGGAGTGGGAAGCAAAAATGGTGAAAGGGTCAGTGTTAAAGTGTTGAAAAGGTACATCATTAAATGATAATGTAACTCAGGTAAAGGAGGCTGGTGTGGGGTGAGGGACCGAAAGCTGGTGTGAAACCCTGCTCTACGACAAGTAGAGAAGCACTGAGGTATGGGCTTTCATGTAGGGGTTTCTGTCAGTGTGTGTGCAAGCCTGGTAAGGGACGTGTGGTTGGAGATGATGTTTGTGCATGCTTGTGTGTGTGTGTGTTTGTTAGTGTGTTACTTTTTAACTTATAACTATTTTAGTCTTTTGACTGTGGTCATACTGGAACACAACCTTGAAAAGTTTAGTTGAACAAACTGACACCAATATATGTTTTTTTTTCCTTCTTTTTTTTTATTGTTTGGTACTTATATTGTTGATCTTTTTTTGCTGAAACACTAAGTTATGGAGTCATAGATAAAGCAATATTGGTCATCAGGCAGTGGGGGTGGCAAGCACAAGGACACACAGACATATGTGAATGTATGTGTGTGCGTATTTGTATGTAGATAGATAATAGATAGATAGATAGATAGATAGATAGATAGATAGATACATAGATAGATAGATAGATGGATAAATAATAGATAGATAGATAGATAGATATATAGATATTCTTTTATTTGTTTCAGTTATTTGACTTCGGTCATGCTGGAGCACCGCCTTTAGTTGAACAAATCGACCCCAGGACATATTCTTTGTTAAGCCCAGTGCTTATTCTATCAATCCCTTTTGCTGAACTGCTAAGATACAGGGATGTAAACTCACCAGCATCGGTTGTCGTGTGATGGTGAGGGGACAAACACAAATACATACATACATACACACGCTCGCAAATATATATATACGGCAGGCTTCTTTCAGTTTCCATCTACCAAATCCACTCACAAGGCTTTGGTCAACCTGAGGCTATAGTAGAAGACACTTGCCCAAGGCACCAAGCAGTGGGACTGAAACTGGAACCATGTAGTTGGGAAGCAAGCTTCTTACCATGCAAGATAGATAGATAGATAGATAAAAAGAAAGAAAGGTAGATATACATGATGAGCTTCAGCACAGTTTCTCTTTACCATTGGTTGACCTGGGGTTTTAATAGAAGACTCTTGCCCAAGGTGCTGCATAGTGGGGCTGAACCCAAAAGCATGTTTCTGCAAAACGAGTTTCTTAACCACGCAACCATGCATGATAGAGTGTGTGTGTGTCATTTTGTTAGGTAGATAAAATGCAAGCATGTTTATGAGTAAGATGTATGTGCGTGTGTGTGTTGGGGGGGGGGATGGAGATATGGCTGAGTGGCTATGAAGTTCAACTCACAACTATGAATGAGTATAGGAGTTTACATGTGTGGAATTTCGACAGCATCCATGGAAAAACATGAGAGTTTTTGTTTGAATTGGAACATATATGCATGTAGCTATATGCATATCTCTGCACACGTATTTGTTTTACTTATTATATATGTATTTTATTTTATTTTTTTATTTTGGTCAAATCACTCTTCTTGCTACTCCGACTTTTTTTTCCCCCCCTGTAGGTGCATAGTGTCTTCAGGCAAGTTATGACTGCGAACAAAAAAAAAAAAAAAA
>NC_068990.1:62070930-62072041 GCF_001194135.2 Octopus bimaculoides | reverse complement strand
AGCCTAGTACTTATTCTATTGGTTTCTTTTACCGAACCGCTAAGTTACGGCGACGTAAATGACACCAGCATCGGTTGTCAAGCGATGTTGGTGGGGACAAACACAGACACACAAACATATATACACACACACACATACATATAGATATATATACGACGGGCTTCTTTCAGTTTCCGTCTACCAAATCCACCCACAAGACTTTGGTCGGCCCGAGGCTATAGTAGAAGACACTTGCCCAAGGTGCCACGCAGTGGGACTGAACCCGGAACCATGTGGTTGGTAAGCAAGCTACTTACCACACAGCCACTACGTTACATATCTTTCCATACTGTCTCCATTTCCAATGCTATCTTACATGTAATTTTTAAAAGAAAAATTACATAATATATGTGGTTTTGGGCTTTGGTAAGGCACTTCCTCAGAGGCATCAAAGTCATGCTATTACATTGCGCATCTTTCAGACCTTGTTCCTATGAAAGTATCAGGATGAAAGAAAATGGAAAGAAAATTAAAAGTGTGTATGCGGGATGGGTCTGTGGGGAATCAAAAGGGTGGATCCATATAAAAATAGGAAGGAGAAAGGGAAGGAGGGGGAGGAAAATGAATAGAAGAAGGCGAAAAAGAAGAATCGGATTTGCATAAACTGGTGTTGCAAATGGAGACGGTAGGGAAACATATGTAACTTATAATTAAAGATATGTTAAAGAATTTTCTTTGTCTTCTTCTTTTCATTGGCTTATTTACTCTTTGCCAAACCATATGGCAGTATAATTGTCGTGAACCTTGGATTTTCTACACCAGAAGTATTCTGACCTTGGCTTGGATCCTGACATGTTGATAGCCCAGTATCTGGATTGAGTGCTTCCTTGGAAATACCCCAACTTCACACCTAACTGACTTTATATATATATATATATATAGGCGCAGGAGTAGCTGTGTGGTAAGTAGCTTGCTTACCAACCACATGGTTCTGGGTTCAGTCCCACTGCGTGGCACCTTGGGCAAGTGTCTTCTACTATAGCCTCGGGCCGACCAAAGCCTTGTGAGTGGATTTGATAGACAGAAACTGAAAGAAGCCCGTCGTATATATGAATATATATATATATATATA
>NC_068990.1:62068314-62070040 GCF_001194135.2 Octopus bimaculoides | reverse complement strand
CAGTGCCCCTGGACTGGCTTGTGCGGGTAGCACATAAAAGACACCATTTCGAGCGTGGCCGTTTTCGTGCGGGTGACACGTAAAAGCACCCACTACACTCTCTGAGTGGTTGGCGTTAGGAAGGGCATCCAGCTGTAGAAACTCTGCCAAATCAGACTGGAGCCTGGTGTTGCCATCCGGTTTCACCAGTCCTCAGTCAAATCGTCCAACCCATGCTAGCATGGAAAGCGGACGTTAAACGATGATGATGATGATGATGATGATGATGATATATATATATATATATATAGAGAGAGATAAGGGAGTGCTGAAAAGTTCTTGGCTTTGGGTAAAAGCGAATACAGGCGGATCAGTAAATTATGATTTTAGTCAACATATTCCTCTCTCAGATTCACGTACGTATTGCAGCACTCCTTCAGTTTTTCTAAGCCTTGTAAAAGAATTCAGAAGGTTTGGCTTCTAACCAAGCCTTTAGCGGTACCCTTAAAGTTAGGAACTTTTCAGCCCCCACCCCCTCATGTATGTATATATATATTTTAATGCTTGTTTTTATGTAAAGAATAAAAAAGTTTTGAATGGTACAATAATGCACTATAATATTTGTGGACTATATGTTTGTTGTAATTTAGTTATCTATAGTCCGATGATATTTCGGAATACAATTCCTTCTTCAGATCTTCTTAGATGGAGTCTATGCTCCATTAGAATAAAAGCAATTTTGCATTAATCTGATGGGTTATCCCATACTTTTTTAGAGTACAGATTTACTATTCTTGAACAAGAATGTTGTTGACTATGACTTCAATGTTTTGGCTAGCTAAGCCATCATCAGCTAGAATCTAGGCATGTGAACATGTAATCAATGTAATCAATGGCTAGACACAATAACTTAAGGTTCACAGTGAAGTAAAACAACTATGAAGGCCTCATAGGATACTGTAGATATGTGAGTACCAAATCCAATTTAAGCCTGTAGTTGTGACTCAGAGCTGGTTCTAGGTGTGGCACAGGTATAAAAAAAGATTACATACAGACTCATGCATATGAATGTAAATCAATAAATAAATAGTACACACACACACACACACACAAGGTGGCCCAAATTCACTTCACCATTATTTAATACATACAACTATATTAAATGGTGGCTTGAAGTTTGGGCTACCCTGTATATATGATATGCATATATATATATATATGTCTGTATGTATGTATATATGCATGTATATGTATGTATATATATATATATATATGCATGTTACTGCATTCTGAAGAAGTTTGCTTTGCATGCTGTGATCTGAGGTTCAGTCCCACTGAAAAAAGCCCCTCACATGTACAGTGTGTGCACTTGTAACGTGTATGTCTGTGTCTGTGCATGAGGCTGGGAGTGGGGGTGGTGGTGGTGGTGTCTGTGTCTTTCTTTTAACAGTGTGATGATTGTAAATGAATGTCACTGTTATACAAGCAGTGTCATCCATTTCCTATATTTTGCTTCATCCACCCCACTCACACACACACACACACACACACAAATATTGGTTTGTTTACATCCATATAACTTAGCAGTTGACAAAAGTGAACCATTGATTAGAGTCCGACTTTAAAGAAAAAAGTAAGTACCAAGTTGTCAGTTTGTCCGACTAAACACTTCAAAGTGGTGCCCCAGCATGGCCATAGTCTAACGATGCAACAAGTAACAGATTAAAGATAAATGACAAGAATATAT
>NC_068990.1:62065063-62067003 GCF_001194135.2 Octopus bimaculoides | reverse complement strand
CAACATATATATATATAGATATATATATGTATATATATATATGTTGGTGTTAGGGAGGGCATCCAGCTGTAGAAACTCTGCCAAATCAGATTGGAGCCTGGTATTGCCATCCGGTTTCCCCAGTCCTCAGTCAAATCGTCCAACCCATGCTAGCATGGAAAGCGGATGTTATATGATGACGATGATGATGATGATATATACACACACACATACATACATATATATGTGTGTGTGTATATTTACATATACACACATATGTAAATATATATATTCACAAACATACACACATACATACACACATACATACACACACACACTCTATCTCACACACACACACACACACACACACACAGGTAAGTGAATACCCAGTGCATTTCGTGGCAGTTATGTGTGTAATATCAGAGGGCCTCAACTTCACTTTGCCGACCATTTTGAGTGTGTAGGAAGCCAGCACATCATTCCTTGTTCCAACTCTGATTCTCTACATCTGATGGCATGTACATGTTGCATAACTCCGACACATGCTGTCAGAATATGAACCTTTGACAATGTGCACATGCTTTATGCCCAGGGAACATTAAGTAATGTCTAATTTTCATTAAGCATATTTAAATATATGTGTGTATATGTACATGTTTATATATGTATGTACAGTTACACACACGTACACAATTATGTATGCATATGTAAATATTTGTATATTTTAATGCTTATATCCACACTTAAGATGTGTGTGTATATATATATATAGATGTGTATATATATGTATATATACACACACACACACACACACATATATATATATACACACACACACACACACACATATATATATATATATATATATATATATATATATATATATATATATATATACATATATATAAATGTATAGATGTGTATATATATACATATATAGATATATACACATATTTATATTTAGATAGATAGATATATGTGATGGTAATGTATATATCTATGTATGTGTATATAATTGTATGCATTTGTATGTATGTACATATACATGTGTGCATGTATCCATATCCGTATTTGTGTGTGTGCATCTATATGCATATATATATTTACACACACACACACACACACACACACATATATATATATCTATATACACATACATATATACATGCATACACATATATACATGCATACATATTTGTAACTATTACTGGCTATTTATGCATGTGTGTCTGTGTGTTTGTTTACATTTCTGTTTCAGACATGTTCTGTACAAGCACAAAAGCAGAAAATAGAATGGTTTTTTTCCTGATATTATCAATGAATTTCCTCCCGTCTTTGCACCTTCAAAGATGTCTGAGCAAAAAAAAAAAAGAAAAAAAAAGGGGAAACTAAAAAAAAATTTTTTTTTAATGGATCCCTTAGCAAATGAGTATGGGTGACTGAGTGGGCATGAGTGTGCATTATTAATATATATACGTATAATACTATACAACCAATATAATGCGTGATAATACGGAAAACAAGGTAAATATGAGTAATGTGTTTGTGTGTGTGTGTAAAAATGTATGCATACATTTTTACACACACACAAACATACATATATGTGTATATATTTGTGTGTGCGTGTTGTGTCACTCAAGTTTTGTGCATGTACAAAGAAGACAAGCGTAGCGCACAACATGTATTTTTGGACTCCTTGTATCTCTTGTCTTCAGAGAATTTTAGTAACCATCATCCTTATTCTTTTGATTTATATATCATCATCATCATCATCAAACATCCGTTGTCCATGCTGGCTTGGGTAGGTATATATATATACGTGTGTATATGTATGTATGTATGTATATGTGTTTGTGAATATGTGTGTCTGTGTGTGCATGTATATGTTTATGTGTATATCCATATGCATATATATGTATATATATATATATATATATATATATATATATATATATATATAT
>NC_068990.1:62063478-62064413 GCF_001194135.2 Octopus bimaculoides | reverse complement strand
TATATATATATATATATATATGATTGTTCATATGCATGTATATTTGTATTTCAGTCTCTAAACACACAAATACACGCACACACACACACACACACGCACACACACACACATGTATGCAGGTGTGGCTGTTTGGCAAAGAAGCATGCTTCACAGCCACATTATTCAGGGTTCAGATCTATCACTTGGCACTTGAAGCACCAGTCATATATAAATATATCTATATATGTATGTGTGTGTGTGTGTGTGTGTGAGGTGGTAACACCCTATCTTGATATTGTGTGATATTATGGACAAACGTTATTCTCACACAGCATGTCTAGCCATGGAGAAATATTACTTTACTTGGTAACAGCTGAATCTTGGCGACAAGAATGGCATTAGGCCTTAGAACATCAACTTCCACTAATTCCATCTGACTCATATAAGCAAGATAATATGGATGTGAAAAAAACATTGGTGTGTGTGTGTGAGTGTACTAGTTTGATAGTATTGTTGTTTGATTGCAAAGTTCTTTTCCCAAGCATGTGGTTCCTGGTTCCGTCCCACTGTGTGGATGTTGAGACTTGTTTCTTCTACGGGACCCACAGTCTGACCAAAGCAGTGTGAGAGAATCTTGTAGGTACAAGTTGAAAGTAGCACTACAAGTGTGTGTGTGTGTGTGTGTGTGTGTGATGTGTGCATACATTACTCTACCTCTGGTATTTGAGTACTCTTTTTTCCACCTTGCTGCACATTTTATGTGCTTACTCCGGTATATATATATATATATATATATATATATATATACATCTATACACATATTGATACATTTATACATATATATATATATATATACACACATATATATATATACAGATACATCTATACATATATACACGATATATATATTGATTCATCTATATATATATATATATATATATATATATATATATATA
>NC_068990.1:62062000-62063196 GCF_001194135.2 Octopus bimaculoides | reverse complement strand
TATATATATATATATATATACATATATATATATACATACATACATACACATATACATATATATATATATATATATACATACATACATACACACATATATATATATTTATACATCTATACATATACACACACACACACACACATATATATATATTTATACATCTATATATATATACACATATATATATATCTTTTTGTGGTCATGCTAGGGCATAGCTTTGAAGAATTTTAGTCAAATGCAATGACCCCAGTACTTATTTTTTTTTAAGCCTAGTATTTATTCTGCTGGTTACTTTTGCTGAGTTGCTAAGTTATGGGGATGTGTACAAACCAACACCTGTTGTCAAGCTGTAGTGAGGGACAAACGCAGACATGGGCACACATACACATGTACATATATATGTATACACACACACACACACACACACTCACATGCACAATGGATCTCTTCAGTTGTCTGTCAAATCCACTCACAAGTCTTTGGTCGGCCTGAGGCTATACTAGAAGACGCATGCCCAAAGTACCGCACATTGGGTCTGAACCCAGGACGACATAGTCAGGAAGCAAACTGCTTACCACAGAGCCACACTGAGAGAGAGACAGAGACAGAGAGAGCGGTATATACATATATAAATGTGTTTGTGTGTTCGTATGTATGCATGTACACATATATACCAATATAATGTATATGTTTGTATGTCTCTGTGTGTGTTTCTGTGGGTTTGTCTGTATTTGGGTTTTAGAAATATTACTAACTGGAAGCAGTGTTGTTGTTGTTTTTGATTATCCTGTCAACAAATTGTTTACTTACTGTATGCAAGCAAAGATGTGTGAAAACTGAGATCCTTTGTAATTCAGTTGAGGTTGACAGGAAGGGCATTAATATACGTCATGAATATGTACATATAACCCATGGTTGTATAGGGAAAAGGACATAAGAAGAATCAAATACATATTTACACATGTATGTATCATCATTTATAATTTAATGTCGGTTTTCAATGTTGAAAAGAAACAAATGGGTATATATTTACACACACGTGTGTGTGTGTGTTTTGTGTAGTGTTTTGCCAGAAAAGCATTGTGAAGGCAAGAGGAGAAAATTTGTATGCAATAAGTATGGTAATTCGATGAGCTATTTCTTGTCTCCTGAAAATTTCACTATTACTCTGAGCATTTTGTTTAAATGTATATATA
>NC_068990.1:62059942-62061775 GCF_001194135.2 Octopus bimaculoides | reverse complement strand
TATATATATATATATATATATATATATATATATATATGCATATGCATGTCATAGAAATTGACTCCAAAATGCCTGGTGGTGTTCAGTATTGACAAGACTGTTATTACTTGGATAATGTAACAGAAAGAGGTCAATGAAATTATTTCAAAATGTGGAGTATTCGGCTTTCCAATTTTGCTGCTTGTGAGACTTGAGATGATAGGAGGATAAAAACAAAAGGCATGCCAGCAGAGTATTATATCCACATATGTGAGCAATTGGTTGCAACTGATGGGGAACACATCAGATAATGTGCGCTTGCATTTGTAGAAAAGAATTAGTAATAGATAGAAACGATGTGAAGTGGGAGGAGGAAAGAGAAGTAGAAAGCTGTGCATAAGGGTGAGATGAAAGCTGAAGGATAAGAGGTATTCCTGAACTAAAAGTGAGTGAAGGAGTACATGGAAATATGTTTATTTAATCTTTAATGCATTGCATTTCCTCTCCAGAATTGTTTCACCCCTGCCACTGCCCTGTTACTACAAGGGAGAAATCTTATATGGTGACATGATGCACCAACAGTGTGCTAAAGGTTAAACTCTATGGTTCTTAACCTTTTTGATATCTGAGACAGGTTCAAAACCTGGATGTTTTTAGGGTCTGCACCAAAGAAAGTAAAACACAAGTCAATTAAAGGAAATTTCATATGTATAGAGGGAAGACCATCAAGGGCCACTGGAAGAATGCATGAGGGCTACATGAACCCTTGGGAGTTGCGGTTGAAAACTCATTGGTACTGTGGTTTCAAGTTTGACTATGCAGATTTGTTTCTTCTGTTTCCATCAGTGTATACATTCATAATGCACAATGGTGCCACACACTGATAAATATACATATATTCACATATTTGTATTTACATACAGATGTTTATAAATCTACACGTATGTGAACGCATATATACATCACCTGCTTCATCTTCGTCATTTAAAATCCACATTCCCTGCTTGTGTGAATTGGGTGGTTTGACAGGATGCAACAGGTTTGAAGACTGTATCATGTTCTTGTGTCTTCTTTGGAATGGTTTCTGCAGCTGGATCTCCTTCCTAATGCCATCCACTTCCCACCATATATTGGGTATTTTTTCTTGTGGTACCACACTGGTGAGGTTACCATTCAGCTTGCAATATTTCCATAGCCTCCTTTGACTGAGTGCAGATGCAGAAGAGAGGGAGGTGGCTTAATACAGTGGGATGCAGAGCTGAAGTGAGAGAGAGAGCAGTGGCCAGACCAAAACAAGTTTCTCGCTGTAGGGGAGCTACACAGCTAATCACATTACAGAAAAGAAAGTTGGAGTGGTCAGAGGGAACTGGAGAGGGAGAGAGAGAGAGAGAGAGAGAGAGAGAGAGAGAGAGAGAGAGAGAGAGAGAGAGAGAGAGAGAGAAAGAGAGAGAGAGAGAGAGAAATAGAGGTGATGAGGTATCAGTACAAACATACATATACATGCATACATATTGGTTAATGAGAAAGACGGAAGATAGAACACACGAGAATTTTTATTAATCACTACAATTGTTTCACTCCATCTAGCACTGATTCCTCACAGGTAGGATACTTACCACATGTATATCGATGGATGCTGCTGAACCAGTTGTTAAGTATCCCACCCGTCAGGGATTGATGCGAGATGGGGCGCAACAATTGTAGCGGTTAATAAAAATTCTTGTATCTTCCATCTTTTATTTCTGTCATTAACCAAATATACAATGAACACTGTGAAAGTGAACATGCTTTACCAGTAAGCTACCATGTATATACTATGTTTTATTATCTAATAATATATATATATATATATAT
>NC_068990.1:62056304-62057354 GCF_001194135.2 Octopus bimaculoides | reverse complement strand
ACTATAGCCTCGGGCCGACCAAAGCCTTGTGAGTGGATTTGGTAGACGGAAAGTGACAGAAGCCCGTCGTGTATATGTGTATATATATATATATATATATATGTGTGTGTGTGTGTATGTGTTTGTGTGTCTGTGTTGGTCCCCCCAACTTCGCTTGACAACCGAAGCTGGTGTGTTTACGTCCCCCGTAACCTAGCGGTTCGGCAAAAAGAGACCGACAGAATAAGTACTAGGCTTACAAAGAATAAATCCTGGGGTCGATTTTCTCGACTAAAAGGCGGTGCCCCAGCATGGCCGCAGTCAAATGACTGAAACAAGTAAAAGAGTAAAAGAGAGTATACCTTCATCGTTTTACAGCTTTGAGCTGGTTGTCACTGTATCTTTTAACGGTAAACACTAGTCCTGTAGACTGGGTTTGCTCTCTTAAGTGGTTGTCCTTATTATTAACTGCTTTACATAGCTTACATGGTGCTTTTTCTTGTGGTACTTATCTTTACAGTTAGTACTTGGATAGTACTTGGGGTGGTACAGGATAAGATGTTCCTTATGCTTGTATACTTTGTCTGTACGTTTGTGAACCACTTTGCAGTTTGAACCAGGTGTATATTTTGTGACACCAGCACTAGAGTGCTTTTCTCACTGACCCACATGCAGAGTGTGAGCAGCGAGAATTTGTCGTAGTCTGTCATAGAATGAGAACGGTAAGTAGAGGATGGCTTCTGCTAAGTAACTGTCAGTGTAAAGATCTCTCAGTAAGCCAAGAGGTTTTGTCCACAAATACATACATACATATATATCAGTATATACATATATCTAGATATAGATATATACGTTTATATATACACATATGTATGTGTGTATGAGTGGCTGTGTGGTAAGTAGCTTGCTTACCAACCACATGGTTCTGGGTTCAGTCCCACTGCGTGGCACCTTGGGCAAGTGTCTTCTACTATAGCCTCGGGCCGACCAAAGCCTTGTGAGTGGATTTGGTAGACAGAAACTGAAAGAAGCTCGTCGTATATATGTATATATATATATATATATATATAT
>NC_068990.1:62053464-62056164 GCF_001194135.2 Octopus bimaculoides | reverse complement strand
TGTGTGTATGTGTTTGTGTGTCTGTGTTTGTCCCCCCAACATCGCTTGACAACCGATGCTTGTGTGTTTACGTCCCCGTAACTTAGCGGTTCGGCAAAAGAGATCGATAGAATAAGTACTAGGCTTACAAAGAATAAGTCCTGGGGTCGATTTGCTCGAGTAAAGGCGGTGCTTCAGCATGGCCACAGTCAAATGACTGAAACAAATAAAAGAGTATATATATATATGCATATATACAAACACATCTAAATATACACATCTATATGTGTATATGTATATATGTGTGTGTATATATATAATGAGCAAATAGAAATAATGAGTGGTCAGTAGCATGTGTTTAAACAACAGACAAATACAGGTATATCAAATACTATACAACATAAATTCTTGATTTATTAAATTGATCTCTGCTTTGAGTGGGCATGTCATAATTATCAAATGGCAATGTAGACCAATTCATCTTGAGAAGGGAAGACAATCCAAAGGATCAAAAGTCCTCCAAAGTTTGCATGGCATTGAGAAAAGGTCATGCTTATTGTCAGTAGATAAGAAGACATGGGTGGGTCGCACATGTTTCAGGCTCAGTAGCCGTCGTCAGCACAGCAATTGTCCAACCTTATCTCCATGTTGCCTAGGGACTTTGACTTATACAACAATACAAAACAAGTAGAACACAGTAATGGCCAAGGTAATATAAATAATTTAAATAAAAACAAGCTAAGAGAAATAACTCAGAAGTGGCCAGTGGCACACACGCACACACCTTAATTTTCTTCTTCTTTTATATCCTTCTTTATCTGTTGCTTTTGATTTTGTTTTCAAGAGCTTCAATTTACTCTTGCTTAAAAAAGAGTTCGTGAGTAGCCTCTGAAATTTTGAAGGAAGGCCATATTCATACTTTTTCAGTGATTCTCTCCAGCACTAGAAAGCTGACCATTAAAAAGCTGCTTTAGACTTTTGATGATTTTGCATGTAAACCACATGGTCACAGTAGTTAAGAGGACCACTCGTTAGTAATAGCAACGTACCACTGATTTTACAAAGCATGACTTCTGCATTCGGTGTTATTTCCTGCAAAAATGGAAGCCGTCATATTGTTTTAATTGTTGTTGTTGGCATTCCGTCGCTTACGACGTCGAGGGTTCCAGTTGATCCGACCAACGGAACAGCCTGCTCGTGAAATTAACGTGCAAGTGGCTGAGCACTCTACAGACACGTGTACCCTTAACGTAGTTCTCGGGGATATTCAGCGTGACACAGTGTGACAAGGCTGGCCCTTTGAATTACAGGCACAACAGAAACAGGAAGTAAGAGTAAGAGAAAGTTGTGGTGAAAGAGTACAGCAGGGTTCGTCACCATCCCCTGCCGGAGCCTCGTGGAGCTTTAGGTGTTTTCGCACAATAAACACTCACAACGCCAGGTCTGGGAATCGAAAGCGCGATCCTGCGACCGCGAGTCCGCTGCCCTAACCACTGGGCCATTGCGCCTCCACATTGTTTTAATATAAGATCCATAATTCTGCACCATACAATAGTGTAGTCAAAAAACTGCTTTACATTCTTAATTGTTTGAATATATAGTGAGATGTATTAGGCGCAGGCATGGCTGTGTGGTAAGAAACTTGCTTCCCAGCTACATGGTTCCAGGTTCAGTCCCACTGCGTGGAACCTTGGGCAAGTGTCTTCTACTATAGCTTCAGGCCGACCAAAGCCTTGTGAGTTGATATTGTGGTGTGTGCGTACCAGTAGATGTGACGTCATACCACAGATATGATAGACAGAAACTGAAAGAAGCCTGCCGTATACATATACATACATACATACATACACACATATATATATATATATATATATATTATATATATGAATGTGTGTAATTTTCCCTTGTTTACTATTAACACGGAAAAAATAGATAAACAGTTACTAGGGCAGCAAAAAATCACACCTGCGTTTAACTCTACGTATGTATGTATGTACGTATGTATGTATATATATATATATATATATACTCACGCAAATCAAACGTGTAGAAACGCCGTACTCCGGAGGAATTTAAAGGTCACGTAACCGAAGTGTAGAGTAAGAAAAGCCAAGAATTAGATACTCCAAATCAGTCGGAATGACATATACGATATGTGTGTACGCGCGCGCGTTTGTGCCCTATCACCGCTTAACAACCGTAACTTAGCGGTTCACCAAAAAAGATCGATAGAATAAGTACCAAACTTGCAAAAAAAAAAAAAAAAAAGTATTGCGGTCGATTTATTCGACTAAAAATGTCTGAATCATTCCAAAGTGAATTTGTCAGCCTGCCAAAAGGAACTTGCTTTTCCATACCTGTAGAAGACATCAAGATCTATTGTTTGCTGAACGCGATGCTACCCAAGTAGGACAAATTCTCCATCTCTTGTGTCGCACATTTCCATTAATAGTGATTTGGGGGATAACTCAGGAAGCAAATTAGTCCATATCCGGGTTAGTACCTCAGTTCAGTTTCTTTATATTATTTGGGAGCCCAAAGTTCATTGTAGGAGCCAAGAAGCAACTTGTAGTTCTTTGAATACTGTTAAGACTGTGTATGTGGAGATGCACAAAGACACACACACGTATACACATATACACGCATGGATATATACATATGTATAAACACATGTATATACATATGTATAAACACATGTACATACATAAGTATGTACATATA
>NC_068990.1:62052672-62053386 GCF_001194135.2 Octopus bimaculoides | reverse complement strand
CTGGTATTCATTATATTAATCCATTTTGCTAAGTTTCGGGGACGTGATCACGCCAACACAGGTTGTGAAGCGGTAGTGGTGGGGACAAGCACAGGCATAAGGACACACACGCACACACACACACACACACATATTTATATGTGCATATATATATATATATACACACACACATACATACAACGGACTACTTTCAGTTCCCGTGTATCAAATCCACTCACAAGGCTTTCGTTGGTCTGGGGCTATAGGAGAAAACCGAAACCAGAACCATACGGTTGGAAAGCAAGCACTTTATCATACAGCCATGCCTGCACCTCTATATAATCTATATACATCTACATTTGTGTATACATACATTCAAATATGTATATAATGTATGCACCACTATAGATATGCATACATACACACGCAAGTCCTTCATTGTAAGAAAGTATTACTTAGTGTCAATACGTACCATCTTTTCCCCTTAATGGTTTTAGATATCCATGTGGTCAGAAGAAAACTCTGACAACCTTTCGACCTTTTCATCTTTGAACCAATGAGACATCAAGGAGGTGACAGCAGAGAGCTGCACCAGTGCTTGCCTGTTACCCCCCTTTTTTTTTCTTTTTTCTTTTTTTTTTTGACTACAAAAGAATAAACAGACAAAAGTTGACCGAAGTAGGAACTGAACTTCTGTAATTTTCAGGCTTCACAGTTTTCGCAACACGTTTTACG
>NC_068990.1:62050085-62052224 GCF_001194135.2 Octopus bimaculoides | reverse complement strand
GATATATATATATATATCTGTGTGTGTATGTAGGCAGCTGGCTGGTTGAATCCTTAGAGCTTATACAACGAGATTTTGGGAAACTATGATGGTCCTCTGGACATTTGTCCACAGCCGCTTAAACTACTGTTCCGGGCTATGGTCACTGCGTTACAGAAAGAAGATCGTCTGAATGCAACTGCTCAGCTCTGGGAAGAGGGAAAAGCTGAAAAATCTTAGACTCTACTCCCTAGAAAAACGGCGGGAAAGCTATGCAGTGATAGACATCTAGAAAATCCTAGAGGAACTTGTACCAAACTTTGTCACTGGAAGGTGTGCACAAGCTTCATAACAGGGTGCCATTGAATATACCAAAGATCCCCGCATCACTATCAAGATACATAAACAGATTCTGCAAGAACCTGGGTTTTAAAGTGTCACAGCTCTTCCATATCCTCTCTCAAAGGTCTGAGAGACGTACATGGTATGGATGTAGGTGTCTTCAAAACAAAACTGGATCTCCGCCTGTGTGCGTATACACACACACACACACACACACACACACACACACACACATATATATATATATATATATATATATATATATATATATGGCGGGCTTCTTTCAGTTTCCGTCAACGAAATCAATTTACAAGGCTTTGGTATGTCAGAGGCTATAGTAGAAAACACTTGGCCAAGGCTCCCACGCTGTGAGACTGAACCCAGAACCATGTGTTTGGAAAGCAAACTTCTTACCATATAGCTATTCCTGCTCACACACTCGCACACACGTGTGCGCGCGTGTTTGCGTGTGTGTGTGTATGGTGGGGGTGCATGCGTGCATCTTATTTCACCAACTCACCACAATCCATCGTTTATCTCGTCTGCTTGTTTCTCTTTCACTCTCCTCTTCCCATACCTTCCCCCCGCTATCTCAGTATCTTGTCACCTACCCCCCTCTCTGCCCTTCCGTCATGACCTCCCACATACACACTCGTATAATGGAGGATAGTCCGAGACAACGCATAACACAACCCAACAACGAGTCACCTTTACCGTTCTGACCTCGACCTTTGACACTAATCGTGTCCCTTTCTCCTGTCCCTTTCGTACTCCCTCACCTAATAGCAGGTTCTCTGTTCCTTTCTCCACTACCACCCTCTCTCAAGACTATATATATATTTGTTCTTTATCATGTTGTAACCCCTTTCATTATTTTGCTCTGAATCATAACAGCGTCTCTCCTGTTCTCCTTCAATTATCAGGTGCCCTCTTATATCAGTGGTTTTCAGCTGGGGCCCATATGGCCTCTGAGGGCCCATGTAAGATTTTTGGAGGTCCACACAGCAAAATAGTAAATCGGAAATCTACAATAGTATTTTAAGGGCCTCTGAAAGATTTTTCCTTCAGATGTATGTATTGCAAGAATTTCTTTCTCTAACATTGTACGGCGTTCGGCCTGCACAAGTTAATGTGAGAAAAACAAAATAGAAATTTTGAAAGAAATTTCTATAAAACTAGTTTTTAAACATAGAATGGCTATAGGGGTCTACCAGAATAAAATAATTACCAAAGGAATCCAGAGATAGAAAATAGTTAAGAACCCCTGCTTTAGATGCCTTGTTCTTGCAAATTGCTGGTGACACGAAAGAGGACCACCAGTGTACTCTGTCTAGTGTGTAGTGGTTGGGGGAACGGAAAAGGTGTTCGACTCTCGATCGTAAGGTCGTGAATTCAATTCCCGGCGACGCATTGTGTCTTTCAGCAAGACACTTTATTTCACGTTGCTGGCAAAAATAAGTAGTACCTGAATTTTTAAAAGCCAGCCTTCTCACATTCTGTGTCACGCTGAATCTCCCTGAGAACTACGTTAAGGGTACACGTGTCTGTGGAATGCTCAGACATTTGCACCTTAATTTCACGAGCAGGCTGTTCCGTTAATCGGATCAACTGGAAGCTTCG
This sequence comes from Octopus bimaculoides, assembly GCF_001194135.2. Classification (NCBI taxonomy): domain Eukaryota; kingdom Metazoa; phylum Mollusca; class Cephalopoda; order Octopoda; family Octopodidae; genus Octopus; species Octopus bimaculoides. The sequence goes on along the minus strand of NC_068990.1, from coordinate 62,050,283 downwards.
TCATCGTAACCGACGGAGTGCCATATATATATATATATATATGAGCGCCGTGCGTGCACACACACACACACACACACGCGCAAACTCACACATTTGATCGTTTTCTGACAGCTTACGAAGACAGTGCCAGCGTAACTAAAGTCGAAACCAAATGGTTATGAAGCAAATTTCTTTACCCTGTCACTTTTCTCTCTCTCA
>NC_068990.1:62048195-62050075 GCF_001194135.2 Octopus bimaculoides | reverse complement strand
CTACTCGATATTATCGATAACGTTCAATATAATGAGTCCTTTTTTCTGTAATTCTTTCTTTATACTTGTACGTTATATTAATCCTTAAGCATCATGTCAATAGCCATCCCCTAGTTTATGAAAAAAAAAAAAAATCCTTGTGTTGAGCTGTGCGCTTCACAGTTACAGCGACGCGGTTTTTGGCTGTTGTGCGCATGATCACATGTCCGAGATAGGAAGCTTCACGCTTGGGAGAGAGAGTACTGCGTGAACGACAATGCCGGGTGAAAGGTAGTGTTTCTTTTTGACTCCGCGAGTGTTGTGCTTAAAAACGTGTTTATATTCTTGAATGTGATAAAGTTTAGAATTAGATTATTATCCTGCTTCCAGCTACAGTGTTGCTGCCAGGATTTGAAAAATAGGGCACATTTCCCCTCACTTGTTTTGTGATTCAGGGGTTTTTTTTTAAGCAAGGGGTAATTCGCGACGGTGTTCAGTGAACAAATTAAACACACTACTCAACATTAGCTAAAACGCAAACCGATCAAATTTATGCATAAATTTTCTTTTTATATGTTTGTTTCCTTTTACACAATATAAGCACCCCCACTATTTTTATCTATGAGCCGCCACAGCGACTGAGTGCCAATTAGTTAAGTCTTGGCGAAGAGATGTGTCGCCATTCGAAGGACTGATCCTTCCTTTCCTGAAACGTACCTCTGGCTGAAAACGCTTCCACCAGATCAATGCAGTCCTCCACCCCTCTCTCCATGAAATCGGGTATCACTTGCCGAGGACCAATTTTGCCCACATTTTCAAATAACCGAAGTATTCAACCATCTTCTATAATGTACCATGGTCTCAGTTGGGTATCACACTCACTGATTGTGATTCATCTGCCCGCGCAAATCAATTCGTACATTAGCTGGTGGTTTACGTCTGTGGTTGCAGTTGATGATTTCCCGCCGTGTGGTTTGTTTTCAACGCTTTGTTCCTTTAGTCAAATTTCTTCATTCACCAGTACGTTATTGTTCTTGTCCATGGGCGTAATTTACGTGAACGACCTGTCGCCTTCTATGGATATCGAACTACCTGGAACTCACTAGTGTAGCTAGAGGAAGGTGAAGGGCAGTCTGTCACGTATGACCAAAGCACCGCTTTCATGGGATCAGAAAATTTGGGTCTGATGTATAAACCTGTACACGCTTGGAGGCTTGGTGTGTGTATGGAGGATAAACTCAAGGGCCGCACTGCGTGACACACACTTATGCTGGGTTACTGTGAGAACCCATTCTTTGCCTGCGATGATGAAGGGAAAGAAAAGTTGCTCCCGAGGAAGAGGGCTACCTTCCCTACATACGCCATCTGAATTAACCTAGTCGGTTAACAAAATCTTATACATACTTCGGCATTGCACTAGATACAATTCTCTTACATGCGTGTATGTGTGCGTGTAGATATGTTTAGAGACATACATAAATAAATCTGTATGAATGTGTGTATATATATATATATATATATATATATATATATATATATATGCAATATATATGTGCCTGCGTACGTATGTGTAGATATACATGTGTGCGTGTATACATGCATATATGCATACATACATATATGCATATGTTCGTGTGTGTGTACGTACACATACACCCTCTTGTTTACTCACATGTATACGCTGTATATGTATATATTAATTTATATTTATACAAAAACATATTCACATTTATGTATACGTGTATACATATATGTACGTATATTTGCATATGTACATGTGTGTGTTTGTGTATTTACGCACACATATACATACGTATACATATTTAGGGTATATGCTTATATATGCACACATATACATATGTATATAAGTTTACACACACATATACATACATATATATATA
>NC_068990.1:62047082-62047747 GCF_001194135.2 Octopus bimaculoides | reverse complement strand
ATATATATATATATATATATATATACACACACACACGCACATATACTCTTTGCATGTATAAGTATATAAGATATAGATACATGTGTATGTATGTGTGTGTGTGTGTGTGTGAATTATGTAGAAAAGTACGCATGTATAATACACGAAAACCTGTTTACACACTGACATGTATATAGAAAAATGTACATAAATTCTTCAGCATATCAGTCTTATGCCAGTCACGAGCCTGTCGGCTCATTAAGGCTAGTGTTCATGGCATGTAAGCGAATGGGGTGCGATGCACCCTACGGCAGTCTGTCACACGCTGTTTATCCCCAGCTTTTGACGATACTTATATTGAGCTAAATCGACTGGAACGACATGAGATTATGTGTTACGCTCAAGAAGATACCAGGCAACTAAGGCTTGGTGTCGAAACCAAGACCTTATGACTGGGTATTCGACACCCGAATCATTTGACAACATAGCTTCGCACGCTCGCGCGTGCACACACACACAAAAACACAAATACAACGCGCACGCACGGACATACATACACACACACACACACACACACACACAGATATGTGATTAAAATGATTAGTGTATGTGAATCATGATTACTGATGAGTGTATGTGTGTGTGTGTATATATATATATATATATATATATATATATATATATAT
>NC_068990.1:62036276-62043776 GCF_001194135.2 Octopus bimaculoides | reverse complement strand
GCTTGGCCAAACGGACACGCGCATATCCTGACATGCTGACGTACACATAAGGACAGAGACATACACGAACCAACGGAATCTCATCGAGGTCGTTCGACCTGCTAGAAATAGCAGTTACATCTAAATTTACCTTGTATTACTACCGTCTTCAAGGAAAGGAAAATCATTGAGTTACGTAATACTAGATTTGCATTATGCCTGAAAAATAAGTGATGGTCACGGCTAGAAAGCCTTTGCTGATATGTCTGCTCTACCAAGACTGGTCTGGGGCTATCAACAAGAAAACACCACAGTGACATATATACACACATCTACATACAGGAACTCACACATAAACATGGATGTACGCACATACATACATATATACACGCTGACAAGAGACACTAAATGACATCCACACACACACATATACATACACGCACACACAAATTCACACATGGACAATGAGTTAAATACATCACGGATGTCGGCTCAGACGTATATACGACACACACACACACACATAGACATTAAATGACATCCACACACTCACATGTATACAAGCACACACACACACACTCGCATGGACACTTTCAACACTTACACAAAAACAGACGTCGACTCACACATACATACACACGCACATATAGACCACTCAATGACGTACCATACTTTTTCACACACTGACATCCATACACATGCATCGCATATCCATATATACATTCATGTAAATATATATGTATACATACAAACATATATATATATATATATTTGTATGTATACACAGTTACTGCCTGATGTCCACACACACATACACTCTTATACAGTTATCATCCCGGATCCGTTGTCTGTTAATGGATGGGTTTCCCTTTCACTCTTATTACATCTGTGTACATGTGTCTGTTCGTTTTATGCCTCCTCTCCACGCTCTTCTAGTCCACTTCACATTCATACACACACAAATATATATATCTATATATATATATATATATATATATATATATATATATGCTTATATGCATCCATACTGTGTATTGTCGTAATCATAATTGCAATGCATAATATCTATCAATGCAATTGTTACGTACATGAAGGTACAACACTTTATGTAGTTAACTACGCTAGCTCACACACACACGAATATATACGCATGTATGTATGTATATATGTATGTATGTATTATGTATGTATGTATGTATGTATGCATATGTTTGTGTATATAGACATATCTTTTTCTACACCGCACTTGTAATCAGTCTAGTCAATGTACATTTACACCGTTTATTTTATATACAAAATAAACAGATTTATTACATTTATGTGACAACAAAAATCTGTGAGCTTCGAGCCCGCACACAGACACTCACACACACACACACACCAATATACACATACTTGCCAATACACATACACAGAGAACGTTTACGGCAAATGAAATCCGTAGAAGTTCACGCACATTACACACACACACACACACACACACACACACATACGGCGTGTGTGTGTGTGTGTGCAATTACGATTACGACTGTACATATGGATGTATAAGCATTCCGTTACACATAAATATGTGTACTTATGTATATATATATATATATATATATACACACACGTACACATACAAACATCCATACACACACGCAACAGAAATCCACCGTTTCGTATACAACACACAGGTACGAAGACACACACACACATACTCGCATTTGTTAGCGCCCACTGACTGCAACTGCATGTATGTATATATGTGTAATGTGTGTGTGTGTGTGTGTGTGTGTGTTTAGTATGCATATGTATAATCTGTCTAGCTGCGCACTGTCAGTCTGTACGCATTGTATATATAATAATAATAATATACATATATATATGTCTGTATATGTGTCTGCTGTGTATGTCCGTCCCAGTTCCCTTGATCCGTCCTCCTCCTCCTCTCCCTCCTTCTCTCCCTTCCTCTCCGTTTCTCCTTCTCTGTCTCTCACTCACTCTCTCTTTCTCTGTCGTTCTCTCTCCTGCCGCCGCCGTCGTCGTCGCCTCTGCTGCTGCTGTTACAATCGCCCTCCCTAGTCTTACCCACCTGTATGTCTAGAACCTTGTATACATGTCAGCCAGCCAGTCGGCCCGGTTGCTTGCTGAACATTTCCATGCAGGTTGAAGAATGAAATTAAGGGAGCACGTAGGTGTTTATATATTTCCATATCATACTTTTTTTCTTCTTCTTCTTCTTCTTCTTTCACTCATCCTATCCCTTTTTTTCTTCTTCTCTCTTTCTCTCTTCTTTACTCCCTCCTTCTTTCTGTTTTTCTACTTCTTTTTTTCCACCAGTTTGTTTTTGTTTTTAATGTTACAATGTTTAATTTTTCTCTCATTCCTATGCATTGTGTTATCTCAGTGCAGTCTCAGAATTGGTTCGCCTAAATTGTCCGTCGGCCTGGCCTTATGTCTTGCTTGGAATCAAAAAAGATTTCTCTGCTACTGCTCACAGCTCTTTCTCCTTGTCTGTCCTTTTTCATATACGCTACTTTTTTCTCTCTCTCTCCTCAATCCCCCCCCTCTCTCTGTATACGCACACATGTGTGCATATATATATATATATATATATATATATATATATATATATATATACACATACACATTATATACACTGACATCTCTCCCTATATATATATATATATATATATATATATATATATATCTTGCTATTATCCATCTATCTCCCTATGTCTGATAACTGGGGAGAGAAAATTACTCGAAATATCCCACAGGAGCATTGCACTTATAGGGTACTATTTATATTACATGAATATTGTATGCTTTGATCGATATTCGAACCTGTTGTCTCTTGGAATATATGTGTCTACTCTGCTTTATGTAACCACCAGTCAGTATGTGTGTGTATGTATGTGTGTATGTGTACAAGCATGTCAGGTCGTCTAGTGGCACCATTACCATTTTTTGGTGGGAAGGTGGAGGGGAGAAGTGTACATTCCAGTCTTAAATACTAACACAATCCACCAACGCATAAAGACATACTACAACTAACAAGGTATGTTATATATGTGTATACGGCAATAGAATCCGACTCCAGTCGATGTGAATGTATTTATATATACATGTGTGTGTGTGCCAATGGCTGATAATGTCTATACTTATGCATGTATATATATATATGTGTGTGTGTGTGTGGTGTGTACGTACTTTGTAGTGATTCAAAAAGAAAAAGAAAAAAGAATAATAGTGTGTTAGGTTCAGTCTCTTCTTTACCGACTTCAGCATAGGTCGGTTGGTTTTTGTTTCTTTCTTTTTTTCTAGTGTGGTGCTAATAAACCACCTACACGTCTGTAGTAATATGTGTGCAGATTTATGTTCCTTATGTATTCCTTGATAAACTGTCTGCTCCGGAACGTCTATCTATGTCGCATACGCTCTGAAGATAATTAATTCTACCTTTCTTTCTTTCACTCCTTTTAAAGTATCCTACACAATCATCTTTCATTCAGTGATCTATCTATCTATCTATCTATCTATCTATCTATCTATCTATCTATCTATTTATCTATGTAAATATCTATCTTATCGTTAATGAAAGAAGACGTTTTGCAAAATAGTTTGTTTATTTGCTTTTATTCTATAATTACTTGTCTGATAAAGAGTTTTAAGCGAATTCTGCTAGTGTCTGACGACTGCTGGCTGTATGGATCAGTCTGTATAGTGAAGTACCAGTTCATACTGGTTGTTTTAGTTGATTTAGTACGCCGTTAGCTTGATGCTCGCTGCAAGAAATCATCTCCATGTATAGAGCATGTGTTACGATGGAAGCGGTGTATGTTGTTTCATATCTCTCCTTACACACAAATCATCAAATGAAATTATATTTAAGCAAAAAGAATAAACAAAACAAAACAAAATGTTTACATATGAAGACTTGGCCTAGTTTTAACCTGTTGACGTTATTATAAATCGGATAAATGATAGTGATTTAAAAGCTTCTTATAAATAAGATCCAGTCTTAATTGGCATTTATGTGCTGATTTCCTTGTTTTGATTGAAGAATTTCCTAATGTAATCTTAGAATTATTCTGTCCTGAAACTTCCTTTACAACAACACAAATACACTCGAGTTTACTATATTAACAGAATAATTTGTGTTATCCAACTTCTTTTTTTCCTTATTTCATTTTAATATCCCATGTCGTCGAGAATTCATCGGTTACATTTATTGTTTATTTTACTTTTAATTACTGTAATGTGTTTAAATACATAGTTCGTTTGTCATTTCAAGGCCGTACATTTATGCACACATTTAACACATACACACACATTCGTAAAACCTGTTGCTTGTAAAACTTTTTATCACCAAATACTTAAAAAAAAAAAAAGAAGCATTTCTGTCTTTCCCATCTTTTAACCTGTCTGTATATGCAGTTTTATTATGCAACTATTATCTGCAAGTGCAAAATAGTTGTTTGAAGGCTATAGCCAAGACTAAGTTTTTGTAGTGGTTTTTTAATTAACTTTGTGTAGTTTGGGTTTTGTTCCATATGGACTGCGTCTTATTTCTCCTTAAACCTGTTTAAAAAATAAATTGCAATCCTGTTTTTATCCTAAGATTTCGTAATCAATATCCATGGTGGTCTATATTACACATTCCTGTTGTTCTACAAGTTCTACTAACATAGTGTTTCACCTAAAATGTGCATCGATTTTGGTATATGTATGAATTAGTAGACCTAGAAAACGTTTGAGATCATTTTGTGTCCTGTTTTACCTCAGTAAGACTGTTTATTCATGTTTCTTATAAAGTTTTCTCATTTTGTCCCTCCATATAACTTCACTTCGTATTGTATGCATGATTAGGTAAAAAGATCTGAAAGTATGTTATAAGTAAAAAGGAATCACCGAAATTCAGAACTATTGAGATGGCTAGATAAGGCAGTTTACAGTTTGGAGTTTTCTTACATCACTGTCTATTAGATCATTGACAATTAAAAGCAGGTGGGAAAGTTGAAAAAGTCTAAACCTAACATTTTTCTCACATGTCCATTATATTATATCTAGTATTGCATGAAAACAATAGTTGTTTTATCTATTACATTACGATTTATTTACTGCTTGAGAGACCGATATTGTTACTATTTTTATATGTTGAAAGCTCGTATTGAATAAACAAAAGGCCGTTGACCTGGCTTTCCAGACATTCTGAAAGAAGGTTAAATATCTTAGAGTCTAATGTTTAAGGAACTGAATTTTCGTCTAATCTAATCACTCAAAACATTTTAAATGAAACCCTTTAAAAAAAAAAACCCTCACCTTCCAGAAAGTGAACTTTACCTTTAAAATGTAAAATAAAATTATATCATGTCTGTCTATTTTCATAAACCTGGATTCACAATTTGCAAAAGGACAGCAATCCATTGTCGTATCTTGTCCCTTCACATCTCATGGCACTGTAATAAACCTTCGTACTTCTCTGTTCATTTCATCATTTAAATTGACTCCGTGGGCATTCAGCTTAATTATTTTACTAATATTCAAAACCTGCGTAAGTTTACACCAATTTCTTCAACTGACATTTTCTTTGTGTTAATTTGTTTTATATTTTAACTTTACCCTTTGGCAGTGATGACTCTAAAGTTCGTTCTTTTCCACTAAATCATTAAAATATTTCTGTTAGATTACTCTACCGAAGCCCTTTGTACATCTACATTTATACCTATGTCTGTCTTTGCAATTATTATTTTCATTTACGCCATACACTATATAATCAAGATGTGATTGCATAAACAACTTCGCGCTAGATGGAACTTCTGAAATAATTGTTTTTAATTGTTGAAGGAAGGTGGGTTTAGTTGATACTACTTGACTGGTAATTCATTTCATCGACACCGAGGGCTGTAAGACAAATTGTCCTCGGCCTGATTGGAACTCAGAACATAAAGTGTTTGAAGAAAATACCACGAGGTATTTTGTCTGAGGCTCTAACGATTCTGCCATGCCCACCAACCTAAATAATTGCTTCTAATTTAGGCACAAAGCCAGCAGTTTTTCGTAGGAGGAGGCTCTTCAATTAAATCGATCCAACGTTTGACTGGTGCTTTATTTTATCGACCCCGGCGGGATTTGAACCCAGAAGTTGTGAAATAATAACACCGGTATCTATATAACGAAATAGAATTATATGTAGGGAAAGTATTTTAAAATTCTCTTATTTAAAGCTTTCCAGATCTCTGAAGAATTATATTTTTATACTCCGTAAGATCCTCAATCATTTCTATCATACCCTACAATCTTCGCTGTTACTTTAGTTTCCTCTTTACCTATTCATTAATTTAGTAAAATATCGCTCTATTACCTATTATTATAAATTATTGTGGCCATCACTTGCAAAAAAATTTTGGATTTCTGTGTAGGATATTATAATTTCTCTCTACATATCTTGTAAACCGTCTTGCAGTGGGAATCCTTTTTACCAGTTCTAATTTCAATAAATTAATAACTTCCTCTTTTTGTGTATTTTTTTTTTGTAACCAACACATTTGTCCTGTGATATACTTGCTATCCATTGTTTTATAGCAGATCAAAAATTATTCTCCCTACTTTCTACGACACGGCATATATTGCTCTTTTCTTATCTGCAACCAAAAATGTATACACACATGTACATATATATATATATATGTCTGTGTGTGTATATATGTATATATTCCTGTGTATACAGATATGTGTGTGTGTGTGTATATATATATATATATATATATATAATACATGCATGTATGTGTATATAAGTATACATGTGCATATATATATATATAATTATATATATATATATATGTATATATAATAAACACACGTTAATGAAACTTTGCAAATTGCTACTCTGAGTCAGTTTGGAAAGTTTGACAGTAAGTTTCATTTTATGATTCTACTTCATTGTATTGAGTCCTTTTTCATTGGATTATATATATATATATATATATATATATATACATGCACACAAACATATGCACGTACATATTTACATATATGTAAACATGTACAGATACATGTTCATAAACACATACGTATGTGTATACACACACATATATATATACACATGTATATATATTTACATATATATACACATACATATATATCCATACAGATATACATATATATGCATACATATATACATGTTTACATATATATACTTACATGTATATATACATATATATATATACATATATATATATGTATATATATATATATATATATGTATTTATGTATACATACATATACACACACATATGTCTATGTACATATATATATACACATATATATATATGCACACACACACACACGTCTATATACACATATACACACACACATATATGTGTGTGTATGTATGTATATATGTGTGTTTAGGGAAATTTTCAGTACAGTATGAAATGCTACCTACGCTGTGTTTGATATCTTTCCAATACCTTTGATGTGATGTCACACACACATATATCTATCTATCTATATATATATATATATATATATATA
>NC_068990.1:62032073-62036266 GCF_001194135.2 Octopus bimaculoides | reverse complement strand
TATAAACACACATACACTTAATGTTAAGGCTGTTGTTTATTTAATTTAGCCTAAAACAATGTACTATTTCCATATGCTCATTGTCTTTAGATCAAGTGTCCGCATCTTTCTGCATTACTGTCTTTTTTCTAATTGCATCGGCCTTTATTAGTGCTTAACTTCATAATTTTAAAACTACATAGAGCTAAATTGTTAACAAACTACCATGAGACGCATAGAGAAATATGTGTCTATGTGAATATACATGTATATATACATGTATATATATATATGTATGTGTGTGTATTTATATGTTTATATATATATATATATATATGTAATATGTGAGTATACATACGTACATACATGCCTGTATATATAGTTTTTTTCAAATACTGTTTAAATCCACACATGCCAATGTGCTCGAATGAAAAGCAAATGGGAAAGCGAGATGAAATTTTTAAAAAGTGGGTGGAGGGGAATGGTCATTTTCTTAGAACATTTGCCGAGAATATTTTAAAATAATCAATAACTGTTGCTTTGACTACCGGCTTTCCACTTATAATACACTGAACAGTATTTTTACTATTTCAAGCCTTCTTGGGAATTTGCAGTTTATTCCCAGCCTTATCTACTTCTGTTCCATCCTAATCTTCTTCACATCATGAAATCAAATGTACACGCTGACAGGTTTTCATACTCTTCTTTTTTTGTCTTTTTCTTTTTTGCTTCTTATTTCTTTGTTGATTCTTGCATCTGGTACCTTTCTTTGTTTCTTGTGAGCACTCATTCCTTCTCTCTCCACACACACACACACACCACCCATCCCTTTTCTTTTATTCATTATCTGTCTGTGTTGTGCCTTCTTTGTATTCTGTCATCGCCTTCTCGCTACATCCACCCCACATCTCTCTTCCACGTCGCTCTACCCGATATAAAGTCTTTTATTATAGCATGTACCTATACTAAGCCGACTTAGTTATAGCAATACTAATACAACTGCTTCCATGTGTGTGTATATGGCTAAATGACTGTGTCTTCGAGTCTATATTGGTTCTTCCCTTGTTTCTTTTTTTTTTCTGCTTTAACTTCATGTTGATTGACTACCACTAATAAAACATAGAGCACCGGCTGTCGTTAAATATCCTTAAAATGACAATAACATTCCAACACATAACAAGACTGACCACCACCACCTTTATAACATACTGGACAATGGAAGAGCTCTGTTGGCTAGCTCATTTGTACTTAGTTATCCGAGTGTTTGTTGCTTGTTAGTAGTTGGTTCTACCTGTCATGATGGTCTTCGACTTATGCAGTAGAAGTGTATGTACGGCATGATGTGAGGCTGCATGTGCTGGAGAAACGAGACGAAAGCACAATCCGCTTAACTTACTTCATTTGTTTTTCTTCTACACACACACATACACACATAGGCGTATACACTTTTTTGTTACACATCTATTGCTTCGGTCTTTATAATTATTACTGTTATTATTATTTTATCTACTATTGTGCTTTTGTGTATAAGTATTTCATTCACATGGTACCGATCGTAAACTTGTGCCTACCATTGAACAAATGCTATACTACTACTGCTGCTTTTCTTTTTCTTTTTCTTTTTCATTGTCTGTCTGTGACTGTCTGAAACATACACGCACTCATTCACATGCAGACATTGTCCACACACCACACACACACACACACACACAGCGCTGGGCCACTGCTGAAAGTAATAATAACTAGTGATACAAGCAAGCAACTGGTGTGTTAGACAGATGGACATCTCAAGTCTGTTTAGATATCATTAGCATTACCAGTCTATAATAATGTTATTGCGTGATCCATTCACATTTTACTTTATTGATATTAACACTGTTTTCTCTTCCGGGGACATAGAAACCAGTCAGTTTTTTCATTTTGTAATCGTCATTTTTTGAATTAAAAAAAAAATATATTTTACAGACTTGAAAGGAAACAAAAATATAAATTGGCATAAACTATTTGATGTTTTCTATAATTCTTAACTTTCAAGATTTTGTTATATAATTTTGGAACATATTTAGTGCATGCTGTCTTATATACTCTGTCTTGGAATAATTTAATTTTGACTATTAAAAATGTCTTTTATAAACTGGATATTTTAGGTTACTCCATAGAACTTATTCAATAGTAATTCTGATGATTATGTAAAATGGTCATCTGTAAGCTTACCACTGCTTCAATTTATGTTGCAGCTGTCCAAGTTGACAGTTAGCTTTATCAGGTGATGATTTCATGGTTCATATTCTATGAACAACACTATGATATAATCAACAGAAAACAACACCTTAAATAACCCTTGCTAGAATGAGGCTCCTTAAAAATATTAGAAGACACCAGGTTAGAGTTAGGTTTTCTTTAGTGTATCTTTGTCTGACTAAAATCTTCAGCAATATCTTGCCCCAACAGCAATCCAGTGACTTACATCAGAGGTTCTCAGACAATACTAGTCTTTCTACAAAACAAAAACTAAATAAATAAAAATACATAGGTGCAGGCATGGTTGGTTGTGTGGTAAGAAGCTTGTGTGTGTTTGTGTCTTGGCAATTGGCATTGGTGTGCTTGCACCCCATGACTTAGCAGTTTGGCAAAAGAGATTGATGGAATAAATACCAGGCTTCAAAAAAAGCGAAAAATAAGTAATGGGGTCTATTCATTCAACTAAAAATTCTTCAAGGCACTGCCCCAGCATGGCCACAGTCTAATGACTGAAACAAGTAAGAAATTATAAAAAGATACAAGATTAATGAAACTAGTTTTATCTCCTCTCTTTGTTAACGAGAAGACTTAACTAGAGCTTAGATTCATTAACCAAATTTGATAGTATGTAAGACCCACTTTCTTTCCAAGTAACCGTCTCAAAAAATCAACTTGGTCCTATTTGGGAAGTTTGACTTTAATGCTCTGAAAACAACTTCTTTCCTGCATATTGTGTTGCTGAAATTGAGGTGCATCTAATACCCCGTGCTGTCTTTTATGCCATCGAATATTGTCATTCTTCTTTCTTCACCACGATGTTGGACAGGTTTAAAAAGTTTAAAGCCATCTTCATTTTTACAAACCCGGCTATTTTTCTACCTCTTTTTTTTTTCAATTTTTGTTGACTACTTCCAGTAAGGGTCTGCACAGCACCCCACTTACGAGAAGCACTGTTATGGGACAAACTAGCAGTGTTTTCTTTAATTCCGTTTTCGGTCTGCCACCCATTTGTTCAGTGATAACTTCATATTATCAACATCTATTTTAATTCTAATTCTTGAAGTGATGAATCTCAGAAAACCATATATATATATATTTTCATTGATGTTTTTTGTTTTTTTTTTATTTCATTTTTCAATCGACAAACATTCTTTAAGTTTTTTTCTATTAGGAATGAAATCTCAACAAGCTCCCCCCCACCCTTTCCCCCACTTCCATCCTCCATCACCCACCTTATTTTAGAATTTTAGAATGAGTGCAGTGTTTGTCTAAGTAATCTTGATATCTTTAAAATATGTTATCAAGTCCAAAGATGTCTTTCACTATATTGTATTTCTTAGAATCATGCTTTCCCTAAGTTATAAAGAAAATACTTTCCTTATATTTCCTAATATTTTTTTTCTATTTGTTTCCTTTTTTTTTTTACACTGGGATTTGTCTGTTAAAATTCTACTTAAAAAAAAAAATCTTTCTAAACTCTCTTAAGCATCATATCAGCTTTTAAATTTATGTTGAGTGTCTATGAAATTCTCATTTTTGCCTTTATCTATTCATCATTCCATTTCTAACCATTAATATTTAAAGCCATTTCTTTTCCTCACCTTTCAACTCCCCTCACCTCTATCTTTTCAACCACTTGCATTCCAAACTGCTTTTGAATTGTATTCCAGAAAATTTTCTTCAATGCTAATTTTAGTGTGTTGTAAAAATTGCAAAGTAATATGAATGGTGTGAGGAGGATGGTTTATAAGTGATAAGGTTTACTTTGAAAGGGACATGGAACTTGATTTATTTATTTTTTCTAATCGTTTATATTCTTCTCCCAAACCATTTCCTCAATGTTTTTCTTTTTAGCTCAATCAATATCTGCATTGATATATATATTTGTGTGTATGTGTGTCTGTGTATGTATACATGTGTATATATATATATACATATATATATATATATATATATATATATATATATATATA
>NC_068990.1:62031790-62032063 GCF_001194135.2 Octopus bimaculoides | reverse complement strand
CACACACACACACATGAAAGTGTGTGTACAAACGGGGAAAGTGAACTCAGTACATGGAGCAGAGTATGTATAATATTTCATATTAACTGAGAGTTTCATGCTAAAGCACTTCAAACTATATATATATATATATATATATATATATACAATGATGATGAAATATGTTTACATATGTGTATAGTATTTTTGTACATATTTGTGTATATATGTATATATGTGTATATCTATTGTGTATATATATATATATATATATATATATATATATATATATAT
>NC_068990.1:62028964-62031780 GCF_001194135.2 Octopus bimaculoides | reverse complement strand
ATATATATATATATATATATATATGTATGTATATATGTATATGCCTGTACATATGTGTAGGTATATATGTGTGTATGCATGTGCATATCTGTCTTTCTACATGTGTATATATGTATATCTATGTGTGTGTGTGTGTGTATATATGTATATGTGTGTGTGTACAAATATGTAAATGGATGTGAACATTATTGAAGACTGTAGCTAAAAATGCTCTGACTTTCATGTGACGCAAGATTATTCTCCTTTAATCTTATTTTTAATATTTATTTTTAATTTTGATAAAGTGTGTCAAAATTTTGTTAGATCAGAAACTTTAATATCCAGATTGTTGACATTACACACACACACACACACACACACAAATATATATTTAGTGTGTTTGTGCTGTGTGTGGACATACATATTTATATTTGTAAGTGTGTATGGGTGTGTGGGAATATATAATCTCTTTTAGTCATTGCTAAACATGGAATCGATCTATCTATCTAGGATAGAGAATTGATAAAATCTAAAGTGTATGCGTGACTGAATTTAGTTTCTTGCTTTGATATTCCAAGTTCAAACTGAGTTTACGGTACATCTATTCCAGGTAGCTGAAATGTGTATTTAGTAAGAACCAGTAATATACTTTGGTCTACTAAAATAATGCATTCGTTGTTAAATCAATCCCTTTTATTTTGGTCAGATGAAAATGTCTCTTTTTTTCCTTTTGTTTTTTTTTTTTCTTTGTTACTGTATAAGTCTTAATCTGCTGACTGGCAGACTTGTTAGCATGTCAGACAAAATGCTTAGCATCACTTTTTCTGGTTCTTTACATTCTGTGTTCAAATTCTGCCAAGGCCGACTTCATCTTTCATCTTTTTCTGGATCAATGAAATAAGTACCAATTGAACACTGTGGTCACCGTAATCAACTAGTACTCCTCCCCTCAAAATTTCAGGCCTTGTGGTTGTAGTATAAAGGGTTATTTATCTTAAGTCTAATCAATAGATTTGTTTGATTTCATTTGTATTGATTGGTAGTCGGTGGATAATAAATATTTCTGTTGTATTTTGTCGGGGGAATTGGAAATTGTTTTATTATCCATGTCTTCTTTTATTCTCTTATCTTTTGCTTGTTTTAGTCATTAGACTGTGGCCATGCTGGGGCACCGCCTTGAAGAATTTTTAGTCTAACAAATCAACCCAAGTACTTATTTGTTTTTAAGCCTGGTACTTATTCTATCGGACTCTTTTGCCAAACTGCTAAGTTACAGGGATGTAAACACACCAACATTGGTTGTCAAGCAGTGGTGGGGGACAAACACACACAAAGATACTCACACACATAGATATATGCATACATATACGATGGGCTTCTTCTAGTGTCTGTTTAACAAGTCCATTCACAAGGCTTTGATCAGCCTGAGGTTATAGTAAAAGACACTTGCCCAAGGTTCCATGCAGTGAGCGGGACTGAATCTGGAAGCAAGCTTCTTACCACACAGCCACAGAGGTTTAAAAGATGTAACTAAAGTAAATTTACTTTGAAAGTCAAATCTACATTTGTAATACACCTTACTGAGCGCCTGCCTTCCTTTCCTCTTGACACACTTTCTTGTATCATTATTAAATATTCGGCTAACAGTTTCCGATATAGTTATTAAGCTGATACTCATTTAGACTTGCAAACTCTTACCCTCATAAAAATTTCTTTTTCTGGGCAAGTGGGAACTTTTCAGATTCTACAAGGAAATTGTCTCTTGGTTGAGAATGGCTTTATCATTATAGGCCTAGGTATGGTTTATGGTAAGAAGTTTGTTGTACCAACAACATGGTTGCAGGTTCAGTCTTACTGCAAGGCACTTTGGATAAGTGTCTTCAGCTATGGTCCTGAGCCAACCAAAGAGCTGTGATTGGGATTCAGTAGAGAGAAACTGAAAGAAGCCCATTGTAAGAATGTATGTCTATATACTTCTGGTCACTTCAGCAATGTAACTACACAGGTGTGCTGTTGGTAATTTCTTTTCATTCTGTGCCTTTTCCTTCTTATTTCCAATGAAGAACTATGCTTGAAACGTCAGAGACCCTCTTTTTTATTGAGCATCAAACTAATACAATCCTTGTGCTCGTCTTGTTGTTGTCTGTTATTGTTAATTTCATTGTTCATTTATTTTAAATTGACTATATATATGAATGTATGTATATAAGTACATCTGTATGTAAGAATGTATGGCTGCAGCTTTCAGCTGAAACTATAGAAAAAAAAAAATGTTTGTGTATATATGTGTTTGTGTGTATTTATGTGTATGTGTATCTATTATTTTCTTGCCTTGACATCAATGATGTCTAGTCAGTGGGAAAATATTACCTTATCAGAGAAACAGGTGAGGGTTGGGGACAGGGAGGGTATCCGACCATGGAAAAAATCCACCTACAAAAAATTCTGCCTGACCCATGTGAGCAAGGAAAAGTGGATGCTAAACCTATGATGATGATGATGATGTCATAAATGTAATTAAGTTAATATTGTTTGAGACTTGTAACTCTTGACCTAGTAGAAATATCTACTCTGCGTGTGTGTATGTGTGTGTGTGCTGGTAGGGGATGGTGGTAGCGATGAAATTTTGGGATTCTGCAAAGGAGTTTGTTTCTAGGTTGTAAAATGTTTTATTATTATTCTCATTGTTTTCACTAGATTTATTTTTCCTTCATGTTGATTTTTTTTTTAAAGGATGTAGATGTTAAAATTAATGCAAGGTTGTTTAATGTTATGCAATAAATTATGATGTAAACAAGACTACTATTTTTTGGTATACGTGGAACCGGGGGGGGGGG
>NC_068990.1:62024924-62028947 GCF_001194135.2 Octopus bimaculoides | reverse complement strand
CGCAGTGAGGTGGGGGAACTAAGAAGTAAGGAAATATGGCAAAGGAAAAATAAAAAAATTGTGGAGAGTCACTGTTTTACACCTCTTGTTGCAGTTCCGTAACACTGGCAGACATGTATATACAATGTATACAGTCATACATATACGCAGGTGTGTTGGTTGAACGAAATTACGAGTGATGAAATATCTGTGGGTGAATATCAAAGTAGGTTATGAGTGTGTGCATATTTATACACATACACACACTCACTCCCTCCCTCACACACACACACACACACACACACAGACTTGTGGTAAGGGGAAATAAAGTCATAGAAAATCTAATTATGAGCACAGTCTTTTGTTTCTTCAGAGTTGAATGGTCTGATCCTTTTATTTTTAAACTGTGTTGAATTTGTGAAGGATAAGGAGTCCTTATGTAGTCTCTGGACTTGCTAGAAATAGTTGCAAAATCTCACCCGAATCGCACCCTACCATCAAAGGAGAGGAAAAAAAAAAAAAAGGCACGGCTGTGTTGTAAGAAGCTTGCTTCCCAACCACATTGGTTCTAGGTTCAGTCCCACTATGTGAGACATTGGGCAAACGTCTTTTACTATATAGCCTTGGGGCAACCAAAGCAGTATGAGTGAATTTGGTTGAAGGAAACTGAAAGAAGTCCATCCTATATATATGTGTGTCTGTGTCTATCCACCACCACTGCTTGACAAACAATGTTGGTATGTTTATGTCTCCATAACTTTGCAGTTTGACAAAAGAGACTAATAGAATTAGTGCCAGGCATAAGAAGAATAAGTACCAAGTACTGAGGTCAATACATTCAACTAAGTATTCTTCAAGGCAGTGCCCCAGCATGGTCGTAGTCTAATGGCAGGAACAAGTAAAAGATAGAATGAAAATAAAAGGCATATGTTGATGTAATCCTAAATTCAGTGTACCTGAAAAATAAGATGGAAGGGTCATAGTTAGAATGGCTTTGCTTGTAATTGTTTTTCTCATCTCGATCTGGGACTAAATAATAACCCCCTTCATATGTACTTTATGGTCAGTCAGTGAGTGTGTGTGTATTTTTCTGTTTTTGATATGTATGTATAAGGGTGTGCATACACTTTGGCTTCTCTGCACAACAGAATGTTAGGTTAACTGGATTTAGAGTTTGTTTGAAGGATGTTGATATATTTTTGGATACAATAGCCTGTATGTAGATTGACATACTTCTGGGAAGTCATTTTATTATGACTTTCCAGAGAAGATAAACCCTAACATTAATATAGAAAAATGATGCTTATTTTGCAACTGTTTAAAGAGAGGTATAGTTGTTGTCTTATTGAGCTGTCTTATATTAAGTAAAATTCCCTACTAATTGTATGTATGTTTGGATAAGTACTATAGTCATGTTTATACTATTTCACACATATGGTTATGCACACACACACACACACACCTAAGTATAGTGACTTAGAGCAAGCATTTGAGATGCTGTATTGCATATATTTTCTTTTTACCCTTTCCGACATTGAAAAGCAGATGTGAGGGTAATGGTTATAGTATTTATAATGGTGAGTCACTAAAAGACGATGATGAAAAACATGGGATTGTTTTGAGAGTAAGGGACACGTGTTCATTTAATAAATAGGATTTTTGGTTAAATTTTCTCTACTCTTAGGCTTTTCAAACTGCTAGAAGTTTTATAAATATATTTGATATATCAATACATAATTCATTGATACAAATTTATTTACTATCAGCCCAAATAGCACAAATCATGTTGCTTTGAATGAATATCAGTTTCTATGAGTTTGCACTTTGTTGACCTATTTAGTATTGCACACTTGTTATTATTCTTAGAAAGACAAAGGAGAGACGGGTGTGGTACTGCTTTCACTTTGCCTAACCCTGCCTAAACTATGCAACTTTAGAGTAACAGCAAGACCTGGAGGAAAGCATTGGATATTAGTTTGTAAGGGTAAGTCAAGATCCTATGTGGGGCTCTTTGAACCACCCTGTATTGTTGCTCTACAATACCAGTGAGACTTTTTAAACGTTTATATGGCACTCATTACTATATTACCTATTCATTAATGTGCCTCTGGCATTGTTAACCTACTTTTACTGTCTCTCCAGCAATGCTTCTTTTGTATTTTATCTTCATAATTTTTGGACCCTTGTGGCCAATATATGATAATTATTATTATTATTGATGAGCTAGCAGAATTGCTGGAGTATTGGTTGAAATTCCTGATAACATTTGTTCCAGCCATTATTTGTACTAAATTCAAATCCTTCGAAGGTCAACTTTGCCTTTTGTCCTTTCAGAGTCAATTACTTGTAGTCAATGGTATCGATTTGTGCTTCCCCTCAAAATTGCTGGCCTTGTTCCAAAATTCGAAGTCATTATTATTATTATTATTAAGGTGGCAAGCTGGCAGAATTGTTAGCACGCTGGGTGAAATGCTTAGCGGTATTTTATCTGTTATCCTGTTCTGAGTTCTAATGCCGCCAGGGTCAACTTTGCCTTTCATCCTTTCAGGGTTGACAAATTAAGTACCAGTTACACACTGGGGTCGATGTAATCAACTAGTTCCTTCCGCAAAAATATCGGGCTTAGTGCCTAAGGCAGCAAGCTAGCAGAGTCGTTAGCACACCAGGCGAAATAATTAGTGGTATTTCGTCTGTCTTTACGTTCTGAGTTCAAATGCCGCTGGTGTTGACTTTACCTTTCATCCTTTTGGGATCAATTAATTAAGTACCAGTTACACACTGAGGTCGATGTAATCGACTAGTCCCCTCCCCCAAAATTTCAGGCCTTGTGCCTATAGCAGAAAGGATTATTATTATTATTATTATTATTATTATTATTATTATTATTATTATTAAGGCAGCTAGCTGGTGGAATTGTTAGTACGCTGGGCAAAATGTTCAGTGTTGTTTCATCCGTGAGGTCAACTTTGTCTTTCATAAATAAGTACCAGTGAAACAATGAGGTTGATGTAATTGACTAGTCCCCTCCATACAAATTTCAGGCCTGTCCCTTTAGTAGAAATGATTATTATTATTATTATTGAATGAAAGAATAGCACATACCATCAAAGTGACACTAGGGTACAAATATATGAAGCCCAATATACCCATCGTGACTACCCGTCTGATAAGGGTACACCAGGCACATGCATCACAACCATATGTGCACAACATGGTGATCTCATATCAGTGCAAGTAGGGCCCAGTTAGAATTTTCTTCGTGTTGAGTAACCCATCCTGCACAAAAGGTTCCTGAATAAAGCTTGTTTAAAGACGTTGAACAAAACACCCATGTTCTTAGAGGTGAATTATTCAAACCCCAAAGAATCTCTGTGAAATGGTTAAAGTTCATTGCAGCCCTTTATAAATTTAGAGCCCTTTGCTCTCTCTCTGTCTCTGTCTGTCTCTCTCTCTCTGTTTCATTAATATATATATATATATATATATATATATACAGAGTGAGAGAGAGAGAAAGAATTCAACACATCACATATTTCAGGTTACTAAAGACAAAAAGGAGTACTCAATGAATGTAGAGTTTATTTATTTGCAGCCGGTTGACAGCTTCCTCCATCACTGCTCAGTTTCTTACCTCTGATCATTTAAGCAACAAATGATGAATGAAGTGGCTTGATTTAATGTGTATGTGTATGTGTGTGTGATTGTGTGTGTGTGTGTATGCATGTGTTCTTTGTGTGTACCCTTGTCTTAACAATAACTGTCAGGAATAAACAATATTACCTGCATCAGCAGTTTCTGTTTCACCCATACAAGCACTAAAAAATAACCCTTAAAGTGATGATACTGATATACATGTATGCATGCATGCATGCATCCATGCATTCATACATATGTATGTATGTGTACATATAAATATATATATATATGTGTGTGTGTTTGTGTATGTATGTGTGTGTATATATATATATATATATATATATATATATATATATATATATATATATATATATATATATATATATATATATATATATATATATATAT
>NC_068990.1:62023504-62023900 GCF_001194135.2 Octopus bimaculoides | reverse complement strand
TATATATATTGCATAAAAGATCATGAGTAAGACCAAAACAATGCAAAATAAATGATGCAAGGTAAATCACAAGAAAACGAATATGTGAATTAATGTAGCATTGTATTCAATATTTCGGGGTTATGAACCCATTTTCAAGAAACTGACAAATGTTGCCAACAACATCGGCAACATTCGTCAATTTCTTGAAAATGGGTTCATAACCCCGAAATATTGAATACAAGTTAAGTCTACATTAATTCACATATTTGTTTTCTTGTGATTTACTTTGCATTGTTTTCGCCTTATCCACAATCTTTTATACAATATATTCTACACAATACTTCATTGTAATTATTCCTATATATATATATATATATATATATATGTATGCATGTATAAATAGATATATATGTA
>NC_068990.1:62020303-62023494 GCF_001194135.2 Octopus bimaculoides | reverse complement strand
ATGTATGCATGTATAAATAGATATATATGTATGCATGTATAAATAGATATATATGTATGCATGTATAAATAGATATATATATAATGTGTGTATAAATAGATATATATATGTGTGTATATATATACGTATTGCACTAGAAAGGAAACGGCTTTCTAGTTTTACTGTTTTTATTTACCAGTCTGTTACATTGATCCTACAAATTTAACACTTGTGCGCCAGTTTACCGTCATGCATTCACAAATGGCAATTGAGGCACACTGCATCACAACATAAAGCGAAACTTGATTGGAAAGCATGAAAACAATGCACATCCATTTTGTATTGAATTACCCCATGTTACTGGATTATTACTGTTAGAAAGGATATAAATTGTACAACATGAGATTAACATCAACACATGGCAATGTTTGCTGATCATGGAGATTAATCACTGATTGCTGAAAAACAATGGATGTTATTGCAAAAATTTGAATCTGGTGTTGAAGTCACACCTGTTGTTGCATTGGTTACATTGTCACACTGCAATACCAACCACTTCAACCAGAAGATAAGACCATTAAGGTTTAGTAATGTCTATGGACACAAGAACTTTCATGTTCCATATAAACTGTAAAAATACTCAAGCAATTCTGGAAAAATTTTAATAAAAAAAATTCAAACTAGAATACAGTTTTGCTTCCATTGTATCATGTTTAAAAGTTGGTAAAATTATTCACTGTGTTCTGTGTATATTGGTATGTTACTCTATTATTAGTCTGTTCCTGTTGCAGTCAGATATATTCAAAAGTAGCAGAACCATTTGCTTATTATTACCATTCTTAATTACATTTCAGTTTGTCTTTTGTAATTTTTTTCTTTAATGAAATATTTTCCTTGTCATCTTTCATATCAGAAATGTTTACTTTGTATAGAATAATCAAATTATGCAATCCATGTCTACATTTAAAGTATCTGGACATTTATGCAAAAACGTCACTGTTCTAGGCATAGGTGTGACTGTGTGGTAGAAAGTTTGCTTCCCCACCACATGGTTCTGGATTCAGTCCCACTTTGTGGCACCTTGGATTAGTATCTTCTACTATAACGCCAGGTTGTCCATATCCATGTGCATGGATTTGGTTAATAGAAACTGAAACAGCCTGTGGGTGTGTGTTTGTC
The DNA here is from genome assembly GCF_001194135.2 of Octopus bimaculoides. NCBI lineage: Eukaryota > Metazoa > Mollusca > Cephalopoda > Octopoda > Octopodidae > Octopus > Octopus bimaculoides. Next base: position 62,022,336 of record NC_068990.1, on the reverse strand, counting down.
CCCTCCCTCCACCTCTTGCTGACTGGTGTTCGTTTAGCAGTTTGCCATAAGAGACTGATAGAATAAGTACTTATAAAGTTAAGCACTTATGTCTGTTTATTTCACTAAAACCCTTAGAGGTAGAGCCCCAGCATGGCCGCAGTCCAGATAAATATTTCTGTGAATTATTAAAGTGAGTGTCTTTCAGTCAGTTGATCTCAAAAAGGAAAGTGGTTTGAAGATCATTCTTGAAATAGCTGTTGCTTAACAAATCAGTCCCAGTGCCTTCATTACAGTTTTGGCAGAACTCCGTTTCCAGTTTCCCTGTTGCATAACTGAAATATTAAGGCTTAAGAACTTCACAGGAATGAAAAATCTTTGAATGCCTAAATGGTTGGGACATTGATTATGAAGAATATCCAACATAAACACAGGCTTGGGAAAAGGGGATGCAGAGGGTGTAAGCACATCCACTAGTGTTTTATTTTTGTGGGGAAGGAGCTGTGAAAATGCTTTGAATATCCTCCTCTAAAATTTTGTTGCCAAACAAGCAGAGAAATATGTTTGGACTGATTTGAAACATTACTTTTCCATTATTGGATTTATATAATTTGATTGATGTAGAAATATGATAATGGTAACTATTTTTAAGGTGGCATGCTGGCAGAATCGTTAGCACACGAGGCAAAATGCTTAGCTGTATTTTGTCCATTTTTACATTGTGAGTTCAAATTCTGCCAAAGTTGGTTTTGCCTTTCGTCCTTTTGGAGCCAACAAAATAAGTATCAGTTGAGCACTGGGGTTGATGTAACCAACTTATCCCCTTCTCCAAAATTGCTGGCCTTGTGCCAAAATTAGAAGCCATTATTATATCTGCATTTGTTTTGATATTAAGATTGAAAAAAAAATCAACCTTGTTTATAAAACATTTTGAACCTGAGTTTGCACCACCTAAGCAAATTCTGTCCCTGAGTTTATGAGTGGTTTTATGTAAATATATCATTTGAAATTATCTCCAGATAATAAATATACAAAATATAAAACAATCAGGTTTAGTGTGTGATCAGTTGGTTATTCTTTCTCATTTCCCTGAATTAGAATATTACAGGTAACACATGTCCTTTTGCTATTTTAAGATCAATAAAGGAAGTAGCTTTCTTGCACTGGGATTTATTCACGTACTATCAATAACTGAATTTATCTTTAACAAAATTATATATATATGTATATATGTATATATATATATATTCTTACCTACTCTGGTAGTCCAAGATTTAGATAAATATTTGAAGGAAGACTAAGTTGAATCTTTTCTTTTGTCCATTTGCAGTGATGGCTCTTTGAATAACTTTTAAGCACAGAGCTTGTTATACAGGTCCCTAAGCTTCGAATTTCTCTGCAGTTATTCATTCTATATCAATATTCTAAATGTTGAACTTTGACTAAAAAAGGACCTGTGAGATCCATTGATGTATAGAAAATATATAATTTATCAAGACAAAGTTTCCTTTCACTTCACAAATATTTTAGTCTAAATCAGTGATACTCAACCATTTTTTTTTTTTAACTTATGGACCCCTTTGGTTCTATTTTACTCTGGTGGACCCTCATAGCCATTCGATATCTATAAAATCTTATTAGATTTTTATAATTAAATATTATTAGGAATTGCATAAAAAAAAATCATTAAAATATTTTGTGTATTGTAGAAGTATTAACAATTTATTGCTGATAAATTTTAACAACAAAATCTTATATGGACCCCCAAGGGCCATATGAACCTCAGTTGAGAACTACTAGCCTAAATAGACATGTCTATAATTTTATGTAAATTTGTAGTTAAATGAATGATTTACATGCAAGGGGAAATCAAATAACGATGTTATTTCTTCAGTTCTCATTATTAATTTAGCTGTACATCTTTAATAATATGGACCCTGTTAGAACATGTTTTGTCTTTCATCCTTTCCTATTTCTAGAAGTAATTAGTGTGCTACATAATATTTAGATATTTGTGTCATGTTCACAAAGTTTTTTTTTTTTTTTTTTTTTTT
>NC_068990.1:62018690-62020074 GCF_001194135.2 Octopus bimaculoides | reverse complement strand
GTAGACTTTACCACACACTTAGCTTTCTTAAAGGGTTTTAGAGCTTTTTTTTTTTTTGTGCAGGATTCTGTCATTCTCTGAAGGTGTTAGCAGATGCTGAGAAATATTTTTGTGTGTTTGTAATTTATTGTTCAAGTGGCATTTTAGCTGTGACTAAGCAGTGTTAATATATTAGTATTAGTATATCCTGTATATTTATCCAATTATAATTTGGTAGTGTAGTGTTTGAGAAAAATTTACAGTCAATTTCTTGTAGGTTGAGTGACTCCATACAGGCTTTGTAGATGTGCAACAACAAACTTAAAGCAACACCTACTAAATACACTGTCTCTTTGTTTAGCTGACTGCATGCTTGATATAAACCTACTCAGGCAAAGGTGGCCTGGGGCTATACAACAACAACAATGAATTAGTGTAAGAAAGTTTTAAGAAGTCATTTACCTATACCCTCTACACCCACACAGCCTGACAAACAAACCCACTATGTTTGACTACATCGAAGACAACTAGCATTTAGTCTAGTGCTGCTTACCCAATTCCCTAGAAATAGCAATCGGCTCTTAGAAGCTTTTTAATAGTGTGAGCAATTATTTTTCTCCACATAACCACTGCCACATCCATAATCACTCTACTAAAAGCACACACTGTCTCTTTCTGCGAGAAAAATGAATAAATGAACAGGGCGGTTTAGTTTGGACAATTATGCAAGTAGCTATTTTTAGATTTTTCATGAATATTAAGACGAACTAATTAATTAAGCTAGGTATTGTTTCCCCAACTCACTGCTTCTATTCAACATCAAAATAGAGAATCTAAAAACTGTATTGTTTTGTTTTTCCTTCAACTTGTTCAATATAATTCATAGAAAAACAGATAAAAAACCATTTTAAGATGTCTGCTAAGACGCTGTTGTCTTCAGATTAATTTTAGAAAATGATGTATTTTACCACTGGCACAAACCATGCAGTTTGCTCAGTTTGCAGATATTCACCTAAAAAAAGCCTTATCAGTCTGCAATGCTGCTATTTCTAATGGTTCAGTGAGGGTTATGATAAACAAGACCTTGATTATACCTAAAGCTCTCAAATGGACACTTTCTGTTGCCGATGTAAACTCTTATGTTTGTTTCACTATCTAAATAAAATCTTTCTTTCATATTTTTGATTACAGTAAATTATTTTGTTTCTAGTATTTCAAAGTTTGCTTCTAGAATTCCATGAGATAACATTTAGATTATATAATGTTCATTTTTGTGGATGTTGAGGTTTCTGTGCATATTTATGCAGGACAGTAATTTTTTTTAAACAAGACTTTTTTTTATGAATCTAAATTCAGTCTTTTTAATCTCTGAAATATGTATATGTATATATATATATATATATAT
>NC_068990.1:61991492-62018483 GCF_001194135.2 Octopus bimaculoides | reverse complement strand
AGCTTAGTTTTTATATGATGGCTGGGTACAGGCGTGGCAGTGTGGTTAAGAAGTTTGCCTCTCAACCATGTGGTCTTGGGTTCTGTTCAATCCCACTACCCTAGGCAAGTGTCTTCTATTATAGCACTGGGTTGACCAAAGCCTTGTGAGTAGATTGGCTTGACAGAATCTGAAAGAAGCCCATTGTATGTATGGCTGTGTGTGTGTGTGGGGGGGGGTGTATTTGCGTGTACTCTTGTTTAGATTTCACATGGTGGATGTAGAGGAGCATCATTATCATGCAAGCAATTTGTTTCTAATCTTTCATTGGAAAATATGAGAAAGTATGAGAAAATATTACCTTACTTGGAAACAAGTAAGGTTTAGTAAAAAGAAGAGCATCCAGCTATAGAAAATTTGCCTCAACAAATTCCATCTGAGCCATGAGCAAACATGGAAAAATGGACGTTAAATAAAGATGTTGATGAAGTTGTTTGGGTTTGTAACTAACAACAATTTTGTTGGCACTCCGTCGCTTACGACATTGAGGGTTCCGGTTGATCCGATCAACGGAACAGCCTGCTCGTGAAATTAACGTGCAAGTGGCTGAGTAATCCACAGACACATGTACCCTTAACGTAGTTCTCGGGGATATTCAGTGTGACACAGTGTGACAAGGCTGACCCTTTGAATAACAGGCACAACAGAAACAGGAAGTAAGAGAAAGTAGTGGTGAAAGAGTACAGCAGGGTTCGCCACCATCCCCTGCCGGAGCCTCATGGAGCTTTAGGTGTTTTCACTCAATAAACACTCACAACGCCTGGTCTGGGAATCGAAACCGCGATCCTATGACCGCGAGTCCGCTGCCCTAACCACTGGGCCATTGCGCCTCCACACCAACAACAACTAACACAGAGAAACAACAACTGCCATGCTTTTCACTCAACAGTTTTGCTACAGTGTTCTGTGTAATCTATCCTCTGAGAATTCCATTGGGATTAATCTTGCCAGACGCTCAAGTACACAGTTGCCTAGTGAAAGGAAATGTTAAAGAAGATTATGATGATGATCGTTTTTTTGAAGCATCATCAGCCACTTTACCATGTTTGCATGGGCTACATTGATGCAAATTTTCTATGAACAGATGCCCTTCCTTTCACTGACCCCTGTCTGTTTCCAAGTAAGGTAATATTTCTCCTCCCACCCCCATGGCCTGGCATCTTTTCATTGAAGATTAAAAATGAATGTCACTGCTTGTGTGGTGCTGAGATTCATTCACAACTACTGCACTGTCAAGACAAGAACACACACAGACACACACACATGCACACACACACACACACACACACACACACACACACACACACACACACACACACACACACACACACACACACACACACACACACACACACATGTATATAGCTTCTTCCTGTTTCTGCCTACTTGATCCACTCACAAAACTTTGGTCGGTTTGAGAGTTGTAGTAGAAAACATTGACCCAGTTTGCCTCACAGTGGAATTGAACCCAAAGCTATGTAGTTGGGAAGCAGACTTCTTGACCCAACAGTCATGCCTGTATCTGCATCCTATCTAGAGATTCTGTGTATTGCTTATTCAGAACATGAACTTCCTGTTCACTTGTTCAGTGACAGTACTGTATCTACTTAATCATTTTTGTCTTTATATATGAAACGTAACATCTTATACATAGTGTTATACTAAGATTCCTCTATCCTGGGTCTGTTTTTCAACCAGTATACAGTAAATATTTAATGCTGATGGTGGATTGTAGCTTAAACTATATGCTTTAGTATTAACGGGCGTTTGCTTCAGTTTCCGCTCAACGCATGACAAACTGTGTGAGAAGCTTTACAAGATAGGAAGGAGATTGTTAAACATAGTACAATGAGTAGTTACCCAAGCTTGCTTAGTGTTTGGTAGTTTCTTCACAACTAAATATTTCAGTAACAATATCAAGGAAATATACAAGGCAGTGAGCTAGCAGAATTGTTATACCGTTCCGTAAAAAGATGCTTAGTGGCATTTCTTCTGATATTTTATGTTCTGAGTTTAGATGTCGCCGGGGTCAGCTTTGCCTTTCATCCTTTCGGAGTGGATAAAATAAGTACCAGTTGAATACAGGGATTGATGTAATCATTAATTTACCCTCTGCTCTGAAATTGCTGATCTTGGGTCAACATTTGAAATCAGTATTAAGGAAATACAATGCTTGAAAAAAAAAAAAATGTGGTAAGAAGCTTGCTTCCCAATCACATGGTTCCAGGTTCAGTTCCATTGTGTGGTACCTTGGGCTATAGCCTTGAGCCGACCAAAGCTTTGTGAATGGATTTGATAGATGGAAATTGAAAGAAGCCCATCATATATATATCTGTGTGTGTGTCTTTGTTTCTGTGTTTGTCTCTCCATCACCACTTGGCAATTGGTGTCAGTGTGTTTACATCCACATAACTTAGTGGTTCTGCAAAAAGAGCCTGATACAATAAGTACTAGGCTTTAAGAAATAAGTCTTGGGGTCGATTTGTTTGACTAAAACCCTTCAAGGCAGTGCTCCAGCATGGCCACAATCTAATAACTGAAACAGTTAAATGAATAAAAGATTAATTAAAAGTTAATAACATTTTTCTTTTTATTCCTATACTTGTTTTTTAAGCACTGGCGCAAGGCCTGAAATTTGGGAAAATGGTTTGGTTAATACCATTGACCATCCCTCTCTCCTACTACTCTATTTTATCATCTTTAAAAGGATGAAAGATAGAGTTGACCATGGTAGGATTTGAACTCAAAACATAAAAAGCTGGAAGAAATTCTGTGGCTTATTTCATACACCACCCTAATGATTTTACTAATCCACCACCACCATCTTTTAGACATATAACCCTTGCTACTATAGGCATAAATTCTGCAATTTTGGTGAAAGGGGGACTTGTTGATTACATTGACCTCCAAAAAGGATAAAAAAAGGTAAAATTGACCTTGGCGGTATTTGAACTCAGAATGTAGACAGACCATATGCTGCTGAGCATTTTGCCCAGCATGCTAATGTTTCTGACAGCTTGCCACCTTTTTTCTAGACATTTAATTTTAAGCCGAAGTATTAGTAACACAAATAAAAAATTATATTAAGCAACAGGAAGACCAAACTAATATGTAGTTAGGTTATTTTCCAACTTAACCTAGTTTATAAAAAAAATCAAAATTTGCTGGAATATTGTTTTTCATTTTTATTGAGAAGACATAATCGCCCCTATGTTAGTGAAGAAAAAAGACAAAAAGAAAGCATCTTGTTTTATCCATCGATTTCTATCATCTATTCTGTTTTGGAAAGAAAAACGAAGCAAATAATTATCACTACATTACTATTTTACAATCATATACCAATTAGAAATTCTTGAAATATAAAGAATGTTTTTATAAAAACACTAATTTTTATATTTAGTTTTAGAAAATCTGTATTTAATGAGGCTTGAACATGTGAAGGGTTGAAACCTATTACTGATATCAACGCGGGGCCAATAAATAAATGGAAGAATGGGGAAAAAAGCAAAAAAAAATATATATACATATATATATATATAAGAGCAGAATTACAATTAATCAAGTGCTTAGTATTGATTCTTGATGCTGTACACATTCTCAGCACAAGGTAACTAGACTAGTAAACGCACCTGAAGATTGGATCAATAATTTAGCTTTCAGCCTATTATTCTTACCAATCCTCACTAGATGGAATATGGCACCTGAAGATGCTTACAAAGCATATCTATTGAAATGCCATGTAAACTCAACTGTCAGTTCATTCCATAGTCTCATATAAAGATATAGGGGTTCACCTGAATGTTGTTCAAATATATGTCATGTTTTCAATTAATCTAACCTTTTTTTTTTTTTACTTTATTGTTTCATTTTTATTTGAAATACTTCAGTTTTGTTGATTTACTCAGCAGTTTATTAATATGTTGTTTTTAATTGTCACAGAAGATTAATTTAAATTATTATTTAATCAACGTTTATAGAGCTGGTACACTATTTATCATGTAATGACTTATTACTTTCATGCAGCTGGATATGTTTTCTTGTGGAAGGGACCTTCAGGCTGGTTATTTTAGTTCTCTATTTACTGCTCTGGCATGAAGTTGGAATTATTTTTGCTGCTTCGACATAGAAACGAACACGGTTGTTTGAGATATTTTACTCAAGTATAAAATGAAGTAACTGTTAGAGTAAATCTGACCAAGAGTTTGCCACGACTGATCAGCTATTATGTCTGTTTAAAACGTGTATTATTTCTTCTCAATGCAGTGAGCTAGCAGAATCATTACCATGCCAGGCAAAATGTTTAGCATCATTTTGTCTGTCTTTATAATTCCAAATTCAAATTCTGCTGAGGTCGACTTTGCCTTTCATCCTTTTGGGTTTGATAAAATGTGTACCAATTAAACAGTGGGGTCAATGTAATCAACTTACCACCCCCCAAAAAAAATTGCTGGCTTTGTGTCAAAAATTTGAAACCATTATTTTCAACGCAATGAGCTGTCAGAATCATTAGCATGTCAGGCAAATTGTTTAGCACCATTTTGTCCAACTTTATGTTCTGAGTTCAGATTCTGCCAAGATCAACTTTGCCTTTCATTCTTTCAGGGTCAACGAAATATGTAGCAGTTGAATACTGAGGTTGATGTAATCGACTTACCCACTCCTTTGAAATTGCTGGCCTTGTGCCAAAATTTGAAACCTGACAGAATCGTTGGCATATTGGGCAAAATGTTTAGCAGCACTTGGTCCATTTTTATGTTCTGAATTCAAATTCCTCCAAGATCGACTTTGTCTTTCATCCTCTCGGGGTCAAAGAAATAAATACTAGTTGAGCATTGGGTGGGGGTGGGGGGCATTGTAATCAACTTACTCCCTCCTCACAAACATCAGGAATTGTGCCTACAGTAAAAAGGATTATTACTTCTCAGTTTCTATAATGATGTAGGCATAGGAATGGCTGTGTGGTAAGAAGTTTGCTTACGAACCATATGGTTCCGGATTCAGTCCCACTGCATGGCATCTTGGGGAAGTGTCTTCCTCAGGCCGACCAAAACTTTGTGAGTGGATTTGGTAGACTGAAACTGAAAAAAGCCCGTCGTATATGTGTGTGTGTTTGTGTGTCTGTTTGTCCCCCCAACATCACTTGACAACCGATGCTGGTGTGTTTACGTCCCCGTAAAGCAATAGAATAAATACTAGGCTTACAAAGAATAAGTTCTGGGATTGATTTGCTCTACTAAAGGCAGTGCTCCAGCATGGCCACAGTCAAATGACAAACATATAAACGAACAAAAGAATGTAGACCATAAGAAAGGTTTTCTATCAGTTTCAGCTGAAGTAGTTATCTTGTTGTTTGTTTTACTATGATTATAGTTTCTTATTCTTTCAGCTGCCTTGCATCAACAAACAAATAGTGTTTGGTATGCACAGCACCTATATCAAGTCGCATTCAGTATTAATTCTTTTAGTTTAGTATTCAGGAACTTAAACCTTTGGTTTCTCTTATTTTCTTTTATCTTTTGCATGTTCCAGTCATTAGACTGCGGCCATGCTGGGTGGGGCACTGCCTTGATTAATTTTTTTTAGTCAAATGAATCGATTATTTTTTAAGCCTGCTACTTATTCTGTCAGTGTCTTTTGCTGGACTGTTATGTTATGGGGAAGTATACAAAACCAATACCAGTTGTCAAGCAGTGGTGGCAGACAAACAAAGACACATGCGTGCATGCACGCACACACACACACACACACGACAGGCTTCTGTCAGTTTTCATCTATCAAATTCAATCACAAGGTTTTGGTCGGCCTGAGTCTATAGTAGAAGACACTTACTTCAGATTCCACACAGGGGGACTGAACCCGGAACCATATGGTTGAGAAGCAAGCTTCTTACCACACAGCCACTCCTGTTTAATGTATTTTTGTAATGCAATTATTATTGATTTTAGTCTCTCTTTACAAAGATGGTTTTGACAACAACCTCACAGCAATTATCATAAAGTTGCTTACTTTGAACTCGATACTAATTATGGCTTCATGTCACTAATTCTTGGAACCTGAAAGGAAATGTAACTTGTAATGAAACTGTGTGGTCTCGGTGATTTAAATTGCACTGACGAATATGATCCCCCTACTATCCACTAATGTTCATAAAGTGAGTATTTAGCTGCAAGGAAAGAGATGTATAAAGTTCAGGCTTATCTCAGTTAACATTCCCAGAAGACTGCTGAAGGATCTGGCCAATATAGGTTTGTGTTCTGTTTAGACATAGTGAGAAGTAGCTAAAATAACTCACATTTATGGACTAGTAATCCAATACCCTATTGTCTTGACCATTTCTCTCTTCCTCTATTATTGCATTATACAGGCTTATTTCCCTTGAAAAAATGGTTACTTGCATGTCACAAATGTACATGTAAGTCTACCTAACTTATCAGCTGCATAGACTTTGCTTCAGTAGTTTATTGAAATGTAGCCATTTTTGTAAATAAATAGAGCAGGCAGTCTGCAGTTGGCTGTCCTTAATATTAAACTATTCAATTGTATGTGAAATGGGTTGGGCCTGCATAGATTTATGTGTGCTTTGCTGTGGAACAAAATACAATGCTCTTTGCAGCAATTGAACTCTTCAAATTTTGGGGGGCAGAATCTTAGCATTTTAATTACCTATTATTTTAACCTCATTCGTTACTATATTTCAGAACTATTTCCTATTGCTGCCTCAGGGTCACCTTGCGCAAGTGTTGTTGTCTAGTTTGTTCAAAAAGTTAACTGTATTATTTTATCAAATAGATGAATGGAGGTAGCTATTTTGAACTAAGCATATTTTGTTTTATCTGTTCATTTTTTTTCTTGTCTTAATTTTTATTTGATAGTTCATTTAGATTAATTAAAGATTAAGACTTCAATCATTGCCAGCATGTAGAAATTCATTTAGTATACATAAACTAGGTCAGTCTGACAGCTTGATGAATGAAACTTAATGATCTGATGGAATTTAATTTTGTATAGCTCAATGGTTGGTTCACTTGATTCTCTGAGAACCAATGAATGGGGCACAAAGCCCTTTTTAATAAGTTCTATAGATGACATCTATTACCACATTTTATAGATATTATCAGCTAATAATTTGTTAGGAAGAAATTCCCCTGGAGATTTCTTCAGCTGTATAATAAACCCAATTGAGCTTTGGGGTTTATGTTCTCGTTGCACATGAAAATCTCCAACTGTGAAGTTGTGTTGCATGATATTTGTCAGTAGTATTCTATCTAGTTAGGTCTTTCAACATTTGTAGGATTATAAACAGACTGATATTGATGTAAATGTGTACTCTGGCACAGTATCATTTTGTAAATTCCATTAAAGATACATTCCAACAATTTTTAAATTTTTTTTATTTTTTTTATTTCTTTTCAAATATTCTGAGATAATCACAAGTTTTATTTTGAAAGTAAAAACATTTTCTTATTTATAGGTGCTCGTCTCTTTGCTATCTCTAATACATTTCTTTATTTAAGAATATTACACAGATACTTCACTTAGTAGACTATCTAATAAGAAATCTCTCTGATGTTAGTGTTCTGTCTTGAAATATTTATAAATTAAATGCCTTAAATAGCAGTAGTATGTTGGAAGATAAAAGAATATGATTGAGGCTTTAGATTTTAGCAGAAATCAAGTTATAGTGTGCCTTATGTTTTTTTCACTGTGGTGGCCATCTGCTTTTGAATTTTATGTTCTGATTCTTAAGTGGCAACTAAAACTCTTTTTATACTTCAACAAAACTATGTCATCATAGAAGCTAATAGCATCAAAGTTATTGTAAATGTAAGTTTGTGAGTTCAGTATCATCTTCTAAAGACAGGTTTACTTGTTGAAAGATGGCACTAAGTGATGGTTAGAGATTAAATTGAATGTATAAATGAAGGAGTGTCTGTAGTTAAGAAACTTGCTTCTTAATCTCTTAGTTTTGGGTTCTGTTCCACTACCTGGCACCTTGGGCAGGTGTTTCTTTTACTATAGCTTCAGGCTGATCAAGGCTTTGTGAGTGAATTTGGTAGATGGAAACTGAAAGAAGCCTGTTATATACATATATATGTATGTGTGTGTCTGTATGTTGGTATCTCTTTATATTGACATCATATTGAGACAAGGGTTGTTGTAAGTGAGTGTCACTGTCATGTAGGTGGTGTCCTTTGTTCCCAGTCTTCTGTGAAAACACAAAGCTACCAGATAATGCATGAATAATTCAAAATTATGCAAATAAGTAAGCATTACATTTGACAGAACAGCCTGGAGACTAAGCGGTTAAGCTTTCTTACAATGATTTAAAACTGGCTGTTTTGAGAGTGCAATGGTTTATATCTGTTGTCTTTGTGCTGTATCCATAGTCAAGACACATGACTGTCATTAGTCAAATTTATGAAGCTGTGCATAGGGGACTCTTGGATGGTCCATCCCTTTTCTGCCAATAGTTAGGAACAATAATTTATTGAAGTATTTTACTGTGACTGACCCTGATGAAGCTATTAAAGGATTGATTATTGGTCTAATATTTGCTTAGAATCTAAACTTTTTTGCCACTAAACCACTTGCCAGAAATGGTAATGGGACTGAGTGAAGGTATTCGAGTATATTTAGTTTCATCATTATATTTCAAATCCGACTGGAATCAATCTAGCCTTTTTATTTTTTCTTTCTTTTTATGGATTTAAGGAAAGGAAGTTCCTTATGTATTCTGGTTTGAATTTGTAGCCAATGTTAGAGTAGACTTGTGGTTCTCATCTGGGGTTCATATGACCATTGGGGGCCCCATATAAGATTTTGTTGCTAAAATTTATATACAATAAATAGGTTATGCTTCTATAATACACAAAACTAAGAAATTTTTTATACAATTCCTAATAATATTTAATTATAAAAATATAATAGGGTCCTTTTAGAACATGAAATGACTCTGAAGGTCCACCCAAGTAAAATAGGGATCAGAGGGGCCCATAGATTAAAAGAAATGTTCAAGAATCACTGTGTCAGATACTATGTCTTTCATTCTTCTTTTGAAGTGGGTAGGGTCATTTGAAACATGTGCCTGCAGCACCCAGCTCACCACAAACATTTGTAGCCTGTCTGTCAAAGCTAGGAATATTTTTGTTATTTTAATCGATGGTAGAGTTGCAGAAATTCCATTATGTCCTTTTACAGTAGGCGTTCAAATATTGCATCAGTCAACTTTGCCTTTTAATTTCCCAGGAGTTGATTCAGTTGAATGTATTCCACCCCACCCCCTACACCCCCTCATAAAGATTTATGACAGTATGCCTTGGTAATAAATCAATGTTGTTGTTGTTGTTATTATTATTATGTCATTTGTTTTGTTTTTGTTTTTTTTTTTCTCATTTCTTCAATGAGTTCATGTATGTATATGTCTATAGTGTATGAATAATAACAATAGTGATGATAATGTATCCACATCTGTGGGATGATAATGAAGAGAATCATCATCATCATCAGACTACAGCAACAAAATACTTACGGTGTCCTATATAGCATCATTAACAGACCTGCTTTCTGCAACAAATTTGATATGATAGAGACATATTTAAATAGTTTTTGTTTTTTTATTGTTCTCCATTACTCAAAATAAAAAAAAAAAAGAAGAAAAAATGTAATTGTTCAGACAGCAAACTATAACCCAAGCTAATGGTACTTTTCAATAGTTTTTTGTTTTATTTTATCTATTTATTTTTTATTTTAATTTTAATTTTTTTTTTTGTCAATTCAAAAGGAGTTTTTAGTAATATATTTTATTCAGAATTTTTATCCTAATGAAGAGAGTTATATTAATTGCTGTTGCTTCTGTCAATTTTATAGTACTGATGTTTAAATCTGATCTATGGCATTGTGCAATCATCCTGAAATTATTCTTTTTAATGTACTTTTTCTGATTTCATGTAAAATAGTGTATACACACACACACGGGTGTCGGTGTTTATATATGTGTGTGTACGTGCGTGCATATATATATATATATATATATATATATATATATATCCTTAATGTTATCATATCATCATTTATATACCATTCTCTGAAATAAAGTTTGGGACTGATAAATTCAGATGTAAAAGCATGGAAAAACATTTGATAATAAACATTTATGTGTATTATATTTTTTCAAGAATGTCAAATTCAACCCTAAAATTAGATTTAGCTAAAGCTGTCTTAGAAAAATAGTAACTTTCTAATATTCACCTGTGTTCATCAAACTAAACTTGACAATATCCTTCTGTTGTTTAATATATTAGAACTTCCAGATGTAGAGGACAGCATCTCTCTCTCTCTCTCTCTCTCTCTCTCTCTCTCTCTCTCTCTCTCTCTCTCTCTCTCTCTCTTTCTCTCGAATTTATATGAGTGGATTTGTCCCTTGTATTTTAAATGTTTAACTTATATTGTTTTCTCTAGTTAAGGATTTTCTCTAGTTAATTATATTTGTCTAGGAGTCTAGAGAAAATGCAGTTAACATTTATGCCCACAAGAGGAGACTTCAACATCTTTTCATAATGCAAAACAAAAAAAAAAAAGAAAGAAAAGAAAATTGCTAAGTTTAAAACATTTAGTGCAAAGATCATGTTGGTAGCCTTTACACTCAGCACAAAACTTAGTGTTATCCAGATAGCTATCGATTTTTGCACAAACTATTTGTTACAATGTTTCAGGTATGGGCAAGGCGACAGTTCTGTCCAGATGTCCTCATTGTGAATTTGTGTGATAATTAGCTTTTCCATCACTTTGAGGGGTTTTCTAGGATCGCAAATATTAAAATTTGCTTACTAAAGTTTTTATTGAAACACATTTGTATGGTATTAGAACAAACAATGGCTGGAATATCAGTTGGCCATTGACATTAATTGGCGCAACAACAGTTTATGGAGTCTACAAATATTTACCTTCTTTAACCAACCATACTGCTAAGCCAAAAAATAAATAAAACAAACATCCTGAAACTAGATCCAACTTGATCTGATTGTCAAATTACATGGAGCATGTACATTCTATTATTGAGTAAATGGAATATATGTGATAGCTGTCATAAGCTTTTGTTAAATGAGTTCTGGGCCATAAAGCCTGCTCTCATTTAACCATAACAAAGATAAGGGTGTAAGAGAATTTTGCCCTCAATAAAAGCTTAAGCTTATGTTAAGTTTGAAAGAAAACTTATGGCTACGTTTTGAGATTTTGACAATAATTGCTAAATATGTATTTTGGGACAAATAGAAGCAAAACAATGAAATCTCCAGTGTCTCTACTAGCACTGTCAAAAGTATGTTTTGGTATTTTGTATTTGATGATTGTGATAATATTTTACGTTTGTTATTTTGTGCAATACAGGTGTGGTAAAAAACCAAAAATTGACAGGATATAAATCTCTACTTGTAATCCTGCCCTCTCCGGTTCTCTCTATATCTTTTATCTTTTACCTATTTCAGTCATTAGATTGCGGCCATGCGGCACTACCTTGAATTTTTAGTTGAATGAATCAACCCCAGGACTTATTTCTTAAGCCTAGTACTTATTCTGTGGGTCAATTTTGCTGGACTGCTAAGTTACGGGGGTGTAATCACACGAACACTTATAGTAAATTTAGCCCAAGTAAATTTATACTTGGGTTAAGCTCGAACAGCCCGAGTGTCAGAGTCACCACTGACATATATATATATATATATATATATATATATATATATATATATATATATATATATACATTGGACTTGTTTCAATTTCCATCTACCAAATCCACTCACAAAGTTTTGGTCAGCCTGAGGTATAGTTGAAGACACTTGCCCCAGGAGCCATGCAGTGGGACTGAACCTGGAACCATGTGGTTGGGAAGTAAGCTTCTTATCACATAGCCACTTCTGCACCTATATATATATAAATTTATCTATATATTGTTGATGTTGTTGAAATCATTATCTCATCTCTAACAATGGTTATCTTGTTGATATCTTCCTGGAGTATTGCAATATTCATATGTCACAGCCAGTGTGTGCCTTATTGAATCTGTTTACAAATTATTGCTCCACTATCTCATTGAATGCATGTCTCACTTACTGAGAGGATGTACTTAGAGAAATTGCTTTCTTGCAACTCTATTATATTGGCATACACTTTTTAAGAAGTCAAGTAGGTTTGTTCTTGTCTCTTTTTGCTGTTGTCCTATTTTTCATGCCATCATTGCTCACTCACTTTATTCTAGCATTTATTCATTTTATTCTTGAATTTTCCATTGCATCCCTAAGAATCTACTTATTTATTTCAGTCAACAGTGTTATTTATTTGCAAAACTTTTCAGTCTGGTTTAACTTTTAATCTTCAGTTTTTCTCTTCTCTTCCTCTCAACTGTTTATATCTGTAATAAGGGCTATTATTCTATCTATATTCCATCATCATTTAGGGTTACTAGTCCTCTGAGGTGTATCAAGACTGCTTTGTATGTTTACACATTCACCTGTCTCTGAAGTACAAACACCACTAAGATGTTTTCCAGGCTTTATTCTTTTATACAAGATGAAAATCTTCCTAGCATAACTTATTGATCCTTTCATTATTTCTTTAAGATGGCTAGATATGTGCTGGTGCCACATAAAAGGCACTCGTGCTGGTGCCACAGAAAAAGCAGTGGTGCTGGTGCCACATAAAAGGCGCTCATGCTGGTGTCACATCAAAAGCAGTGGTGCTGGTGCCACGTTAAAAACACTGGTGCTAGTGCCACATAAAAAGTACCCAGTACACTTTGTGGAGTAGTTGGCATTAGGAAGGTTGGCATCCAGCTGTAGAAATGTCAGAATAGATAATGGAGCCTGGCGCAGCCCCATGTCAGCATGGAAAATGGGCTTTTAATAATGATGGTGATATGTGTGTTTGTGTGCAAGAGAGAGGATGAGTAGAATAGAGAGAAGGAGATACGTCTCTAAATGTCTGTAACAAGTGAAATAATAGTAGTTTTCTTATTTAAACCCTTTAGCATTTAAACTAGCCATATTTGGCCAAAATATTCTTCCAGTTTTATGTTCAAACTGGCCAGATATGGCCTCTCACACCAACCCTACAATATCATTTGAAAAATTAGCAGTTATCTCTTCAAATTCTCAAAGCTACAACATAATGCATGATTAATACAAAACAATATGAATAAATCAGCATTCTGACAGTATAATATGAATGCTAAAGGGTTAGGCACTACTTTGAAAGGAAAAAAAGTAAGATTTGGTCTTAGACTGAATCCTAGCTCTAGGCTGCTAATCATATGTGAATTATTGATGTGGTTCTCAAGTAGCATAAAACATATTTTTACTAAGACCATGATTCATGCCTCAGTTTCACTATAAATAGGAACTGTCTTAATAACAGCACATATTTATATTCTCTCTCTCATCAGTGAAACTCATTAACACAAAATTAATATTATTATAAGTTTAGAATAAAGATTAGTGTTTTAATAGTGTTACGGCTAAACGTTTAGTGCATCTAATAATATCTTGATGCAGTTCCTAAAATATTGCCTTTCTCTTTTTGAACATTCTTACACACACACATACTTGTGTGTGTGTGTATGTGTGTATAAAACCTTGATTAATATATTTAATACGATCTACTTTTTAATCTTGCTACCAGGGAATTGTAATACATAGTTATTGTGTAGTTCTTATAATCATTGAAAAAATATACTCATATTTCAAGTATAGCGGGCCTATTGAGCCCTTGCATCGTATAATAAAGTAAACCCTATGGACAAAATTATATGTACTTCACACTTACTTTAATTTATGAACCATAAACTAAAGAATATACATACTTTCTTTAGTTTATGGGTCTAGTATAAAATACAAGACACTAAAGATATATATATATATATATATGATGCTATTGGTTCTATTTAAGTTTTGTAAAGGAAGGTATCAAGGGTTAACTGCTTTGCCTTTGTGAACCTCTAATTATTACTTATAACAGATCAAATTTTATGACTCATGCTTCATCAATCAAATTCTGGATAATTTTCTGAAAGTTGCTCCAAAGCAAAAAATATTTCTCGAAGGAGGTTTTTTAAATAAAATTCCTGTTGTTAAACCTGATTATTGAGGAGTTCACTCCTTAAGGTTTTCTGTCTTAGTATCAGTGTGCAACCTTGAACGTTACTTGCATCAATTTCTTCGAATCCCACCTTTTGTGTTATCATATTGCACAAGGTTCTTCTTGTTGGTTGGGACTGTGCCATCCCCTATCCCAGTGTTTCTCAACCATTTTGTGCTTATGGACCCCTTTGATTCCTATTTTACTTGGATGGGCCTCCACCATAGTCATTCAATGTTAAAATAAAATGTTCTTTTATAGTTTTATAATTAAATATTATTGGGAATCGTATAAGAATAATTATAATATTTTGTGTATTAAGTATAACCAATTTTATTGCAGATAAATTTTATCGACAGAATTTTTTGCTGAACTGCTAAGTTACAGAGATGTAAACACACTAACACCAGTTATCAAGCAGTGCTGGGAGACAATGACAGACACAAAGACATGCAGACACATTTACATACATACATACATACTCTTATGCACATACATACATGCACACACATAAACATGTGCACACACACCCACACATGCATGCATGCAGGCAGACAGAAGTGGCTTCTTTCAGTTTCCTTCTGCCAAATCCACTCACAAAGCTTTGGCTGCTCTGAAGCTATAATAGAAGGCATTTGCCTCTGATTAAGAACTTACTACCCTGTCCTGTGTTCTTCCTCAACTATATTTGGAGGACATAATGTTTGTCAAACTCAATGAGACATGTATGTTTAACTTCTTAGCAAGCATTGTTGCTATTTTTTATTGCTCATATTCTAATATGATTTAGTGGAATGTTTTTTGATGGACAGGTCTTCATCATTAATCATTGCATTCAGCATGTTTTCAGAAATAGATATGACTACTTGATCGAGGCTGTAGTAAAGTTATATTTCATGAAATGAAACATCTTCAACTGGTACACATGTTTGGAGTAAATTAAAATTTGAAGGACGACTAAGAGATGTGTTTAAAGTTAGAAGTGTCTTTGACTCATGAATCTTCTTCTCAAAATGACATTTGTCTGCAAAACAAAAGTGTTCAACAAACTGGCTGTGTGCTTAAGAAACTTGCTCTACTATCGCATGGTTTCAGGTTCAGTCCCACTGTGTGGTACCTTGGGCAATGTCTTCTACTACAGGTTTCACTAATGCCTTCTGAGGGAATGTGATAGACAAAAGCTGTATGAAAGTCCATTGTTTGTGTGTGTGTGTGGGGGGGGGGGGTGACCCCTTTCCACTACTTGATAATTGAGGTTGATTTTTTTGCCTTAACTCATTGAGTTGGTGCCTCAGCATGACTGCAGTCCGTTTCAAGGATGAAATGTAAGGGATTCCGGTATTCATTATAACACAAAGTGTGGACAACAGAATTTTCCATAGGCAAAATGACTGAAGGAACCTGTATAAAACATGAAATTCCTACTAGTTCTGTTAGTTATGAGCCATTATCAAGTCTTTGTAAGCTTGGAATGTTTGAATCCTTTAGCATTCAGATTTCTCTGTCAGATGTAATGCTTATTTATTCAGATTGCTTTGAATTAATCATGCATTATCTTTTTTGTGTTGATGTACTTATTTATTTTTAGCATGACATTGTAGGCTAGGTAAGAGAGGCAAGATTTGGACAGTTTGAAGCTAAAACAAGTATAACTTTTGAGCCAGATATGGTTAGTTTAAATGCTAAATAGTTTAGGAAAAAATTCTTTTCTACACTAGGCACAAGGCCCAGAATTTTTGGGGAGGGGGTCAGATGATTAGATCAACCTCAGTACGTAACTGGTACTTAATTTATTGATCCCGAAAGGATGAAAGGCAAAGTTGACATTGGCAGAATTTGAACTCAGAGCATAAAGACAGACGAAATAGCGTTAAGCATTTTGCCTGGTGTGTTAATGTTCCTGCTAGCTTACTGCCTTCATTAAGAAAAATATTGTAACATACATATGTCTATACATCTGTTCTGCAAGGGTCATCTGTATTCAAGAAAATAAATAGCAATCAATCGCTCTTTTATTTTTCCTTTTATTTATTTCGTTCATTAGACTGTAGCCATGTACTTTTCTTTTTTACTATTAAGCCTGGTACTTATTCTATCGGTCGCTTTTGCAGAACCGCTAAGTTATAGGGGATCAAAACACACACACATACACACACACACACACACATGACAGGCTTCTTTTAGATTCTGTCTACCAAATTCACACACAAGTCTTTGGTTGGCCTCAGGCTATAGTAGAAGACACTTGTTCAGAGTGCCACACACTGGGACTGTACCTGGAACCATGTAGTTGGGAAGCAAACTTCTTACCACACAGCCATGCCTCCATCTATGTTTGACTAAACCCCTCAGGGTGGTGCTCCAGCATGGCTGCAGTCCAATGACTGAAGCAAGCAGAAGATACCAGATAGCTGATTGTGTATAAACAAATTGGGGGGTGGGGGTGGAATAAAAAATGTTCCAAAAATCTTGGTTAAGGACTCTTTTGGCATCTGAAGTTAAAATCTGAAATAGATCTCAGAGCAAGTTAAGGAATGGTTAAACAGAAGGATGAAACATTGTAGATGCCTGTTTATGTGTGGGTGGGTAGGTTAAGAGGTCATTGATGATTTTCTACAAGAGTATTACAGGATTGAAATGTGAGGAATTCTGGTATTCATAACAACACAAAGTGTGGACAGTAGAGTTTTGTTATTATCTGCTCTGCTTTTGTCCTGATGTTCTACTACTACTGTTAACTGATGGTTACATTACTGGCGTGTAATGATGTATTCCAGATCCATTTCAACATAACTATGTATAATTAGTGGTATATTTTATGCTGCAGTGTTTCATACAGACCCCTATTCCTTAACTAATTAAACATCCTGAGGCTATTTTCATCGTATTGATATGAGCTTCATTTAAGTACCTCCTACACACTGCTAATTCTCTCTCTCTCTCTACCTGTTACTAATTCACTATTCCTTCCTTTCTTCCTTTCCTCCTCCTCCCACCCCCACCGTCTCTCCCACTCTCTCATCTACTGACTTTGTTTATTTCTTCTCCATATTTCCTGTTGCAATCCAACATTCTCCTATTCTCCCTCCCTATAACTCTAACCATAACTCAAATTCTCTTCTTTTTCTTCTTCTTTTTTTTCATTTATCTTATTTTACTTTTTTTTATTAAATATATATTTTTACAGTAACTTTTGTTAAATTCTCTTTATTTATATATATATATGTATTTTTTGTTTTTGGTTAATCTACTTCCCCTTGCTCTATATCTACAGGTGATTGTTGCCCATATTCATAGTTTACAAGCTGTAACTACTTCTTCTTTGAGTGTCTGCTTCAATCGGGATATTTATCTGTCTAACCCTAATGTATCCAATTTCTCTTGGCAGCGAGGTGCTGTTTCTGCTACTGAATGCATATATAAATTGCTACATAAGGGAGCACCTGACAGACAGTCTGGTGAAATGTGTGGGTTAGGAGAAGGAAGGAATCAGCCAAGTTAGTTGTTGTGATAATTATACTTGTTGCGGAGGTACGGTGGAATCATTGCAGAACAATGTCAACAGTAAGGCAATATCTTTGGTATTTCAAACAGCTGCTGTGACCCACCTGTTTGCTTATGCTGATTCTCCTTATGATTTCTTTTGGGTTCTCCTAGGCCTGCTGCTGATAACTTGGCACACTGCCATTTATCAACAGATTATAATTTGCACGTGCATAATGCAATAGAATAATACCTTACTTGACTACATAAACAAACAGATACTGCAGTGTACTATCATGTAACTGAAATATACAGATAACTATGTAGGCAGCTACTAGTTTGTAACTGGTAAATAGACATACACGAATAAGTACTTATATAAGAAAACACTTAATTATATAACTCATAATTATATAAGACAACGCATACTTCAATTTTTTAATGTAAATATTTCAATACTGTTTCACATAATTTTTTTTTTTTGTTTTTTGTTTCAGTTTAAGTCATTAGATTGTGGCTATGCTGGGGCACTGCCCTTGAAGAATTTTTAGTCAAATGAATTAACCCTAGTAATTGTTATTTTTTTTTTTAAGCTTGGAACTTATTATATTGATTTCTGTTGCCAAGCTGCTAAGTTACAGGGATGTAAACAAACACCTGTTGTCAAGCAGTGGTGGGGGACAAGCACAGACATGAACACACACACACACACACACACACACACACACACACACACACACAGCTTCTTTCAGTTTTTGTCTACCAAATCCATTCATAAGGCTTTAATTAATTCGAGGCTATAGCTGATGACACTTGCCCAAGGTGTCACACAATGGTACTGAACCTGGAACCATGTGGCTGGGAAGCAAACTTCTTATCACACAGCCACATCTCTTTTGTCTTTGCTCAAAAGTAAATATCTTGGTCCAGTTCTTAACTCAATATACGACCAGCACTAAACTTCATTTCTCACAGATCTCTGTAAGAGAAGCTTTAAACTCGATGCATTTGAGCTTGTTTCATCACAGTGTCATCTTTATCATTGTAAATGTCGAGTAATATCTCACTGTACTGCCAAATCTACCCTTCTTGGATTGCAGGCTGCATGATCATAAAGTAGGCTAAAACCAAACTGTAAGCCCTCAGCTTAGAGACTTAGCTATATCCAATTTAAGTGTTTTTAATTTCAAGTTTAGAAACAATGTTTAGCTCTTTATTCATTAGGGTTCTGTGATTAACATTAATTAGATCAGGTGTTCTCAACCATTTTTTATCTATGGACCCCTTCAATTACTATTTCATTCTGGTGCCCATAGCCATTTGATGCTAAAAAAATAGTTTTATAGATATTTCTTACAAAATTCCTATTTCGTTTTTCAAACATTAACTTGTGCAGGTTGAACATTAGAGAAAGACACCTAGCTGTTTCTTGCAATAAATGCCAATACATACAACGAAAGCAAAATTTTTTATGGACCTTTAAAATATTATTGTGGATCCCCAATTTAGTATTTTGTTACATGGACCCCACCAAAATCTTATATGAACTCTCAAGGGCCATATGGATCCCAATTGAGAACCACTAAATTTGATAAATGATGAAAACTGAATATTACTTGCGACAGTTTGCTCTTATTGCCAAGTAGAAATCTGTACATAGGAAGTTTTGGGTGGATTCTACCCAAGCTTTCTTAGGTTTCTGTTATTGACTCTACCCACTAGTTTAATGCCTTATGCCTGCTGTCTTAAGATTCATTAACGTAATGCTAAGTTTAACATAGTATAAAGTACACCACAAAGGAGGCAATATCCTCGTGCACTTCCACCACTGTTGCACTCCATTACCTCGACGGGTTTGATGAGAGGGAAGTAAGTTGCTAGCTGTATCTTTACCTATTTATTTATATATTACTCTCTGTCCTTTTAGATTGCAGAAATATTTATGAAATTTACATTAAATCTAAACTAGAAAGCTGTTGATATTTATTTTTATTGAGGTGTTTTTTTGTTTTTTTTTTATCTTCAAGAAGACTGTTAGCAGAATGTTATGCAAGTCCTCAACAGTCTATTTAGTTTTATGAATTATTGCCATTGTTAAAAGAGACACTTCCCTGGCCCTTTATCTGGTTTGTTAATCTAATCATTGACCTTATTCTGTACCAGTCTTAAATCCCTTTGGTAATATTTACTTACTCCACTGAAATAATGAAGCATTATCTCTAAACTTAATGTCCGCACCCAACCTATCCAAACTTCCCCATCATCGCCATCACATTATGAAAATAAAGACACACCTACACAGACACTCACGTGTACAAATGCACACAAACACTCACACATCCTCTCTTTAACTCTCTCACTTTCCCCTCTGTTTCTCCTCTCTTCCTTGCATCCACAAATAAATAAATACACACCAACTCGTTAAACTCCCTTGCTCTCTCTCTTTTTTCATTTTAAAATAACTCTCTCAGCTTTAGTCTCTCTCTCTCCTTCTCACTTTTTCACACACTTTCAGTAAGTCTTCCTCTTACTTCGATTTTCTCTTCCATCTCTCTCTCTCTCTCTCTCTCTCTCTTCCCCCCTCTCTCTCTTCCCCCTCTCTCTCTCTCTCTCTCTCTCTCTTGTGCACTCTCACACATTAACTTGCACATCAGAAATTTCAATCAATACAGTTTATTATAGTGTGTTCAATTTCAAACAGTGGTGGCTGTCAGTTAGCTGAGGTTTGCTGCTAGTCTAACACACTTTCTCTGAGCACTAATTAAAGAGACATGGGAAAAGGCAAGTCTGCATTTTCAGCACAGAAACCGATACCTAGAATTCTCTTCTTTACCAAATAGAAACAGAAATACTGCACAGGAATTCTTTATATAGTAAATTTTGTTTGTTTTGATTTAAATATTTTTTTTTTCTGTTTTACTTTTAAATCTCACTCTGTTTTCATATTTTTAGAAAAAAAAGTATTCACTTAATCATATGTGTTTTCAACACACTTATTCTATCAGCTTTTTATTATTTCTATATTTTTATTTTTTTTAAATTTTTAGTCATTTTAACTTTTTGCTGTTTTACTGTCTTAACCCAACAGTCATTTTCTTACCACATTAAAATGTTACCGAACAGCTTACTTACTTTTCCTTTTTTTATGCAATAAATTTAATAACATTTTTTTCTTATGCTCATGTGGGTTTATCTGTTCTACAAATTCAGATAGTCTTTCTGTGTTCTAAGATAAAGTATTTCGATGACCGACTATTTCTCCTATAGTAAATCTCATAGCTCATCAAATTAATACTGCTGGTTAATTATCTGCAGTTTGTAGTCTGATTCTAATTTTTGGTACTGCACTGCCTTCATGGCTATCATATTTGATTATTGCAGGTTCAGTCCACTCTACCGTAAATAGGAACCACGAGTATATTCTCCTTCTTGCTGTAAGGAAAAGGAACATTGTATTGTAAACATGTCTTGTCAGGTTGTAGAGTTGTCGTCTACATATGAACTTGGAGGATAAGCAAATAGTTAGCAAGGTGTTCAGCTTTAGACCGCAGCTCCACTCACCTTAATTAACCCAGCGATGCAGACACACTCACTCTCTGACTTGCTCTCTCTCTCTCTCTCTTTTTCTCACTCTGTCTGTCTGTCTCTCTCTCTCTCTTTCATACACACACTTTCTCCTTCTCTCTTTCTCTCTTTCATACTCTCCTCTCTTTTACTCACATACTACTCTCTCTTCCTCTCCCAAATTAATATGTTTACACATTTTCTTATTGTCAAGTAAAGCAATTTTTCAGACTAATTCTGTCAAAGGAAGGAGTGCACTGCCCAAAGCTTTGGTGAAATTCATGCTGTTTAACCCTGGGCTAGCTTGACTGAGCACACATAGGATCAAAAGCATTTTGGCAATGACCATTACATTTTCCTTTTTTTCTTTGGTGGTGGTGGTATTCTAGAATGTATTCTAGAAGATCTTTTTTTTTTCAAGATGGTAAAGTGATATGGCTGCTATTTCTACCAAGTCAAATGACCGCATAGGGGCTCTTGCTGGCTTATTGTTAGTGAGATTGATGTTGGGAACAAGTGGACAAGGAGGGAATTTTAGATGTGAGTGATGACAGTGGGGAGGGGAGATCAGGAAAAATGTTCAGTACAGGGTGGGGGTCTATAGGTATGGTGTGTGGTTTTGAGGGAATAGTTAAAAGAGGAGCATGGTCTATAGGGATGATTACATAAGATGGGTATATTGGGTGGTTTTAAGGGGGTAAGGTCTTTAGGTGTGATGATAATGAAAGGTGGGTATACTGTGTGGTTTCTAGGGAGTATTTGAGGGTGGTGAGGGTTTGTATAGATGAAGGAAAGTGGGTATGATGTGAGGGAGTGGTTAATATAGGAGTAGTGTCTTTAAAGGATAACAATGAAAGGTAGGTATTTTGTATGGTTTTCAGGGAGTGTTTTATAAGTTTGCTGGTTCATTGGAGCAGAAAATATTGAGGTAGCAATAGAAGGGGATACTGTAGATCATCATCATCCTTTAATGTCCGTTTTCCATGCTGACATGGGTTGGACAGTTTGACCAGAGCAAACAAGCAGGAGAGCTTCACCAGGTTCATGTCTGATTTGGCTTTGTTTCTATGACTGCATGCCCTTCTTAATGCCAACCACTTGACAGTGTGTGCTGGGTGCTTTTAATGTGACACCCAGTATTTTTATATGGTGCTGGCATGAGTACCTTTTACGTGGTACCAGTACAGGGCTCTTGCAGACTAACTCTCTTTATTAGGAGAAGTGGCATTAACACTTCCATCATGGAGGATGTGTCTTCTTGAGTACAGCAGGGCCCCAGATATTTAGGTCCTTTGTCATCCCCTCTGTAAGGTTCAATCTCCTGAGGTCTTTCTTCAGTACTTCTGCCCGTGTCTTCCTGGGTCTCCCTCTTTCACGAGTTCCATCCACTTTAAGAGATTGGCACTTCTTTATGGAGCTGTCAGCAGCCATCTACATTACATGACCAAACCAGTGCAGTCTCCTCTCTTGTTCACTGCATTTAATTCCTCATTGCTCTTATGCCTAACTTTTCTCTCAGTACACTAGCACTCTGTTGCACATGTAAATTTACACTGCACATCCAGTGGAGCATCAGTATACAATATAATTGTTGTATATGTGTGTGTGTGTGTGTGTGTGGTGTTCTGCATGCTTTATCTGCCAGTTGGATTGACATTATTTTGGATACTGTGTAGAATGCTTGTGAATGTAAATGGCCAACCAAATAGAATCCATCTATTAGGATTTTTCTTGTTTTGTTTAAACCTTGAAACCAATGCAATGTAAGAAAAAAAAAAAAAGGAACAAAAGTACATTGAATTGATTCAATTATCTACTCACCTTCCTAACAAATATTTTTACACCTTGCAAAAAGAAAAATACAGATCAATAGACTCGAGCAAGCAAAATGGATTCCTTATTCTCCTGCTCACTTTATTTCTACCTCTTTCTTCACCCATTTCTTCTTTATAATTCACTCTTATTCAGGCATAAAATGTGTTATTAAGTAATATCTAAAACGGCTGTTTGAAATCTATTTATAGGGGCTACAATCTATTTATAGGGACCATAGTCTATTTACCTTGTAGCTAGATTGACTGAAACTTAGAATAAACTTCTTTGTTTAAGAGTGGAATTCTGTTTTTTTTTTTTCCCCCTTTTTCTTTTAATCTTGCTAAGACCCATATTAGTCTCTAATAAACCTACCAGGATGTTTCTTCATCCTGCTTGAATGTCTGACAGGTAAATAATGGCAGTTATATTCCAAATGAAAGAGAGAAAGAGAGAAAGAGATTGAGATTATGGGACACTGTGCTGTTTATAGGTTTTAGCTGTCACACTTTTAGAATTTGAAGCCTTTTTCTTTATGTCAATTCATAAATATATTTTCATATCTATTATTACAAGCCAGTTATTATTGGAGCATCAGTGAAACCATTTCACTTGTCCAATGAAATCACTGCAGGAGGGTTTCATTCATTCTAAGAGTTATTTAAGGTTGGTGTGAATAGTGTTGAGAGACAGAATTGGCAGGGTTTTCGTTACATATATAGATACACTTAGATAAGCTCCATTTATAATAATAATAACTAACTGACTTAATAAAAAACTGGAATTCAAATTTGTTGATGTTATATTTCTGACAGTGACATAGGTTAATTATTCCTTAACTTACATTTAATCACTGTTAGTCTTTTTAGGGTGATGAGTCTTCGTTTATTTGTGTCATAATATAAAAACAGATATTAATCATCTCAACTACTTTGTTCCAGAATTTACCAAATTTTCAGTTAACCTCCATTCGTCTGTATTATCCCAAGTTCTCTAACTTAGGTATTTGGCATTACCTGTCTCCTTAGCAGTTGGCCTTGGCAAGTCTTGCAGTATTTTTCTCATTGTTAGACATCTTCAAAGTTAATATCTTTAATAAAAATTTAGTCCAAACTTATTTTTAAATCATTTGAAGTTGTTTTCACCATTAATATGATCTCAGAAGCTCTAACCATTCTGAAGTTGTCTTTGCACTAAAACAATTCCTTTTCTTTCTTTCTTATTTATATAATTTTCTCTTTCATCTTAGCTTCTTTCACTCTTTTCTTCTCTGATTGTGCCTTCCAGACACTCTTCTAGTTTCTAACTGTTTGTTTACAGCTTCATTTTTTAAACCAATTATCTTTTAAACATTCTTTTATGTTTTTTTTTTTTTTAATTTTCAATGCATTCCTTCTTTTATAAATTTTACCATTATGTAGCATGTTCTTTGTAACTTTCCTGTGTAGTATAGTTTCATTTGTAGCATCAAGTTAATTTATTTTTATCAGTTTATCTTAAAAACCTGACGTGGCTCTATGCCATTAACTTGCTGGACCAGTTCAGATTTTGCCACAAGACTTAACTTGTATCCTTCAACACATTATTTTGCTGCTTGCAGCAATCTAAGCAGTAATTGTCATTGTTGATTAACACCAGGTCAGCCCTGATTGAGCAGATCTATGATCAAACACATTCCAGTTATGACCATCCAGCATTCAAGGAAGTATCATCACCATCATATCATCCTTTAACATCTGCTTTCCATGCTGGCATGGGTTAGATGGTTTGACTGAAACTGGTAAGCTGTAGGACTACACCAGATTCCAATCTGATTTGCCATGGTTTCTATGGCTTGATGCCCTTCCAAATGCCAACCACTCCAAGGGTGTAATGGGTGCTAATTACATGCCACCAACACAGGTGCCAACTGCATGACACTGGCATCAGCCATGACTACGATTTCACTTGTCTTGATGAGTCTTCTCAAGCACAGCATATCTCCAAAGGTCTCAATCACTTATCATTGCCTCTGTGAGGCTCAATGTTCGAAGGGTGCTTAAGTGCTACCGACATGAGTGCCAATTATGTGACACTGGCATCAGCCAACTAGCACCAGTTCTGGTGGCATGTTGAGAACAGAAGTATATGTCTATGAATAGATTAACTAATGTATTTGATTTTTTAAAACAGCTGGGTATGACTTAAGGACAATTTAACTTCTGTATCTAAAAGATCAGGCAACCAAGTAGAGAATTATTTGTTGGATTGTGTATAAAAGATATATTATACAACAGCATATTTTTCAGATTTTCAGACTCATTAGCATAACAGGCAAAATGCTTAGCAGAATTTTTTCTGTCTTAACATTCTGAGTTCAAATGCCACTGAGGTCAACTTTGCCTTTTATTCTTTCAGGATCAGTAAAAATATGTACACGTTAATCATTGGGATCGATGTAATTGACTTACCCCTTCCCCTGAAATTGCTGGCCTTGTGCCAAAAATAGTTTATAGGCAAGACTTCATTAGTAAAATAATCTTTAGAAAATAACACACCAGTTAAGCCATTATGGCTATGTAGTGCATAAAAGTGTGACTTAGCAGTTAGGGATATTCCATTCACAACCTTACGGTTGTGAGTTCAATTCCTGGTGACGCATTGTGTCCTTGAGCAAGACAGTTTATTTCTTGTTGCTCTAGTCCACTCAGTGGGCAAAAATGAGGTGTACCTGTATTTCTGTGTCATGCTGAATCTTCCTGAGAACTATATTAAGAGTACATGTGTCTGTGGAGTGTTCAGTCACTCTTGCATTAATTTCGTGAGCAGGCTGTTCCGTTGATTGGATCAACTGGAACATTTTGTTGTCGTAACTGACAGAGCGCCAATTTATTGTAAAAGCAGGGAAATGACATTCTGTCAGTGGAAATAAACATCTAATGCTATATCAATAACTGAAATAACTGGATGTTTGCAAAACACCAAGTTCACCATTAGACCTAACTTATAAATAGGAAATAGACATTTTTAAAGCATTTCCATTTAAGTTTGCTATTATCCCCAACAATCAATAAAGGGGATCTTACTGATAGATGCATGATAGGTTTCAATTGATTTTTATGATTGATTCTTGTTTTACGGGTTATGAGTTCAAAACCTATTGCGGTTTCGTTTTTATTTTTTTGCTAAATCCCGTTACATTTCTTTTATCATTTTGGAAAATAGGTTGCACTTCCATTGTGCTTATTACACTCAGTCAACATCAATTTGAAATACGGGAATTTATTTAACAGTTTCTTTTATTGAACTTGACCTTCATGTAATATTTCAGCATCTTGCCAATCTAATGTAAAGTTCTTGTACTGTTAAATGGTACTGAACCTGTCACCTTATCTAAGAAAGATATCGATATATTCTTTAAATATTCTTATGTTTTAATTTCCCTACTGCTATTTTTTTTGTTTGTTTTCTTTTTTGTTGTTATAAAATGGTTAAAATTAATGGGAGACATCAAAATTAGAACATTTTGTCATGGTGAGAAGCCAGAGAATATGGCTCATTCTAATGAAATTCTTCGGTTTCTTAATTACTTTTAGATACAAATGTTTTCTTTAGAGAGAGAGAGAGAGAGAAAAAAAAGGAAGCTTAAGAATTTTTGTTAACTCTTTTGTTAGTTCTGGTATGTAGTACACTTTTTATTTGAGTATAGTTTGTTTTTTTTTTTGTTTCATTGCAAATTAATTTGTTGCACAGGGCAAAAACCTATATATAAAAAAAAAGAGTACTTTATCAGCTCAAGACAGAGATCAAAACTACAGTAATTTAACTATTTTCATTTTTTGTTATTTTATTTATTTATTTATTTATTTATTTTTTATTTTTTGTAAAGAATAGGAGACTATTAATTTGTTACCTTTAAGACAAAGAAATTGTTGTGGAGAAAATCCAGCCAAATTATTTTACATGTAATGTTCTTGGAGAAAAAAT
>NC_068990.1:61987270-61990831 GCF_001194135.2 Octopus bimaculoides | reverse complement strand
ACGATGAGATTGTTATAGATGAATTAGATGGAGTTGGTCAGACAACACATTTAAAATAAAATGGCCGTGCAAGGATAAGTACGCAGGTTCCCATTTAACAGAAACTGTCACTTATTTACTAAATTATGGTGAGCAAACCTGCACAAAGTTTGAAAATTAAGGTTCATTTAACATATGTATCATATATATATATATATATATATATATATATATATATATTGTAGCAGATTACACACACGCATGCTTGCGCACACACACACACACACACATTTCATGTGGTGCACACAGAAGAGCCAGACTCTAATCAACAATGATCAGATATTCATGTTCATTCAAATCTTCCACAATGAATAGGTACGTTATTTCATTATATATATATATATACATATATATAAGTTTATATACATATACATGTATGTGAAATATACACGTACATGTACTTTGGATATATATTTAAATATATATTTAATATATATGTAAAAGATATATGTTGTTATAGAGCTAAGTGTAATGGCGAGTAGAAAGTGCAGGGTACCTTGTTTAAGAAGTCACCAGGGGAGACACAGTCTGTATCTGTGATGGAAGACAATTGTACAGAATGAGTTGAAGCAACTGTAATGGATCTGAATGATGAATCTCAGGAATTTCATATATATATATATATATATGTATATGTATATATATGATATTCATGAAACAGCTGTTTGGGTGTGCATTCATCAATCAGCCTTTCGAACAATATGGTTAGACCATCTCATTTGGTTTTTTCGAATCATTTATTTAATTGAAGTGATGCCTGCAGACGCAAAGACATCTGTGTCTGGAGTAAAGATGGTTTGGCCATATTGTTTGAATGGCAGATGAAAGCACACCCAGACAGCTGTTTCTGTTTTATGTTGAAACGCAAACCTGAAAAAAAAACAAAGAGGTTTAAGGACGGCATAAGGACTACCATGAAGTCACTTGGAATGGATCCAAAGGCCATTGAAACCCCTACTTTGGATTGAGCTGGATGGCAAACAAAAGTGTGAAGACATTTGAGGAGGCCAGGATAACACATGCAAGACTTGAGAGATTTTAAGCAGAATGTTGTGATTGAGAAAGTGAATGACAATGACCTTTTTGTGTGCACAGTTTGTGACAGACCATGCCTTTCTTTTGCTGGTCTCAATTCTTATTTGAGGACCCATGAAAAACGAACCTTTAACTGCAGCACTTGGTGGTCCAAATCAGATATGCAATCTATGTGGGTGTCTTTCCAAAACATTCTCTGGTTTAAAAAAGTCACATCAGACTCCATGAGGGATCTAAGGTGTAGGTACAGGAGATGGCCAGACTCTGCATAAGGAGTAGACAACCACCATATACAATATGCATTTATACATATGAAATGTGTGTGTGTGTGTGTGTGTGTGTGCATTTACTAAGAATACTGTAAGAGTAAATCAAAGCTTAGATTCTCAAACTCTAGAAAGAAGAATGAGTGAGACCTGCTTATATAGTTTATGAAATGGCAGATTTTAAAATGTTTTTATAATCATGATTAGTAAATATAATTAGAACAAACACAAAAGTCATGTGGAAATATGGGTATATGTATGTATGTGTATGTAAAATGTATATTGATATGTACTTATCTGTACAAATGTACATGCACAGCATCATATGAATGCGTATGTATATACATTTAGATATGTAAATATAACTATGCATATATATATATATATATATATATATATATATATATATATATATATATATATACATGTATCTGTACATAAGAGTCTACACACAGTCAAGAGCACTTATCATCATCATCATCTTCATCGTTTAACGTCTGTTTTCCATGCTGGCATGGGTTGGACAGTTCAACTGGGGTCTGGGAAGCCAGGTGGCTGCACCAGGCTCCAAACTGATTTGGCAATGTTTCTACAGCTGGATGCCCTTCCTAATGCCAACCACTCCGAGAGTGTAGTGGGTGCTTTTTTATGTGCCACCGGCACAGGGGCCAGAGGGGGCTGGCATTGACTATGATCAGATGGTGCTTTTTACATGCCATGAAAATACATATACATACATTGACAAACACACACATAAATGTTTTTTGAAGTTTAGTGTGCAAGTGTTGTTGTGAGGTGGCTACATTGTGTTAGAAAGGTTTATTGCTGGTTTTTCCCTATTGACTCGAGTTAATTAGGCTGCAAAGTTATTAGAGCAAATGTACATCAGCTTGATGCTACTTCTATCAAGGAATTTGTAGAAATTTGGGAAAGTGTTTGCTTATTAGATTTAAGAAAGATCAGGTGTTATTTGAACTGATGTCAGCTTAACAGTGTGTTACACATTTTTTTTTACCTTTTCAATGATAGTTGTATTCTGTCTAGGTATGTAATGCGCATATTCTTTGATCCACACTTCCCACTTTTTTTTTTTAATGATGTGTCATTGTAATATCCTTTACCATGTTTGAAGAATTATTCCTTATACGATAATGTCTAAGATAAAATTTGCTAATTTTTCTAAACTGACTTTTTAAAATAGCAAGCATATGGCTGGAATATTTCTGAATGTACTGTAGGATCTCATAAGTCTGTCTTTTACCCTTCAAACTGTAGTTACTTGAATTTTTCTTAAGAATGATGTCTAAGAAATTAATCCATGCTATCTTAATACCATATATGATATTTGAATATTTTTTCTTACATTTTTGCTTAGTTGGTAGCTAATTGTTAAGTAGTAGAATTTAATCCATTATCTTTATACTATCCCAGCCCAGGCTGGTAATATCTTATCCAGAGAATAATATCTAAGATGAATAAACCCATTAAGACACATATTTTTGTAATGTCAAAGCACTCCATGAGTATATCAAATAACTCACTACTATAATGTTTGATCTTGAATGATTTATGAAGTAAGAGAGAATCTTACTGTGCATATCACACCAATGCTCATATCATTAATTGTGGTGAATCTCTTGCCAAACACTATCACTTTTTTTTTTTAATATAAAGAGATTGATTATTAAAGTGTAAATTTCTCCCATATCAAACTGTAAATATGTAGTTTGTCATTTATCTTATTGAAGCAATTAGTTATCTATGTGCAATTATTCAAGAGTGAAAGGTTAGTGGCTTGCATAATACAAGTGTTAATTGAATCTAATATGTTTTTACTCGTTTTAACCTAACTAGCTTCTAATAGGGTTAATAAGTGTCATTTAGGATCTGCCATAAAGTTAGTGATCCTTTAATTTAATATAAGCTTGTCAGAAGCCGAACCATCTCCTCTTTTTGGGGAGGTGACTGAAATATTTGCTTTTTTTGTAAATTAAGTTGTATGTACTTTGGGTTTCTTGTATGTTTTTTTGTGATATTAGAGGGGAAAAGTCTTGTCAGGGTTGTCAATTTTTTTTTGTTTTTTAATTTTCTTTTTATTGTTCAAGGAAATGTTTTTTTCTTTCTAGTTTCTGAAATGTTTCAGTTCATAACATATACATACATACGTGCGTGGTTATGTGTACCAGTCTATATATATGTATATATATATATATATATATAT
>NC_068990.1:61986435-61987127 GCF_001194135.2 Octopus bimaculoides | reverse complement strand
ATATATATGTTTTTTTTAATATACCAACTCAAATTTCATATTCAGTGCTCTCTCTCTCTCTCTCTCTCTCTCTCTCTCTCTCTCTCTCTCTCTTTATGGCGTTAGTTCTTATTAGCATTTCAAAAGATGGCTATATGCCTGGTCCTCTGTCTATACCCCTGACCATAGTTAAGTAGCTTCTTGACGTTGATGACTTCCTGGTCCTTATGCTGGTCGTTGGTCTATTAATGTTCCTACGCTTTCCTTATTTGTCTTTACTCTCCTCTCACCAACATTTTTCTCAACTTCTGCCAACTAGGCTTTCAATCCCAAAGCAGAACGGATGTATTATTGTAGACCAGAAAAATTTCCACTTAATTTATTTGTTGATCACAGAGTCAGGAAGTGTTGGTGAAGGAAAAAACTTGAAAGTTTTATATCTTTCTTTTTACTTTGGTGCTACCAATGTGTGGCTGTTATATCTTACGTTGGTTCATGTTTTTTTTTTTTTTGATGCGTTCTGTATTTGTGTGCATTTAGGTATATATGTATGACTGCATGTGTGTGTGTGTATGTGTGTGTGTAAGTTAACACATACATGATAGGCAAAATCTCAATTCACTTATTTCACCACCTACCTGAATTACATATACATATACTTACAGACATAAAGAAACACATTCGTGTGTGTGTGCGTGTGTGTATATATATAT
>NC_068990.1:61982292-61986335 GCF_001194135.2 Octopus bimaculoides | reverse complement strand
AGTGCAACACCTAATCACGAAGCCATGCGCCTTCACATACATGTATGTCTGTACGTACGTGCGTATGTATGTATGTATGTATGTATATGGCGTGAAAATAAACATTGAAAAAAGTTACGTGGGGGGAATGTAGTCTATCAAATATATATTAGTTCGACGCTGCTACAGAGAAAGACAGTCTTAACTTTTCGAGCGTTAGTCCTTCATCAGAAGTAAAAGAAAATAGAAATATATGGATGAGAAATAGGTATATAAAAGAGAAATGAAATGGAAGAATGACAGCAGGAGAAGGCGAGGTGTTGGAAAACTGAATGGGATGTTGTTCTGGGGGCGAGATTTAAGCAAGAAGAAAGGAAGAGGTATATAAATGCTTGTATCAAAGTGTATCTGTGTCTGGAATGAGACAGAAAGATTATTAGTGTGTGCGTGTGTCTATGTGTGTGTATATGTATGTATGTATGTATGTATGTATGTATGTATGGATGGATGGATGGATGGATGGATGGATGTTGCGTGTGTGTGTATGCATGTGCATATATATGTGCAAATGTTGGAGTATGGTGGCGTAAATTAGTGTGTATGTTTGTCTGTGTTTGCGTGCGTGTGTGTGCTGGTGTGCGTCTGCAATTGTTCATTGTGTATGTGTATGTGCGTGCATGTGTGTGTGTGTATGCATGTGCATATACATGTGCAAACGTGGGAGTATGGTGGCATAAATTAGTGTGTTTGTTTGTGTGTGTGTGTGTGTTCTGGTGTGTGTTTGTAATTGTTCATTTTGTATGTGTGTATGGGTGTGTGTGTGCGTGTGCGTGTGTCCGTGTGCGCACTGGTGTGTGTCTCTAATTGTTCGTTGTGTAGTTTAAAAGTACTTACATAAGAATATGAGAAGTGGTAAGAGTGGAAGAGCGAGTAGGAAGAAAAGAAATTGTTGAAGCACATACGATAACAAGAGCAAGGTGGAATGGTGTTATTTCGGTGAATACAAGTGTATAAACAGATGGAAGGAGGAGGGGGAGAAGGAGAAAAGCATTCTTTCGGGTGTATGACTGGCAAACAAAGAGGAGAAAAAATTCTCGGTAAAATTCAAAAATGAAAAACAAGAAAACCGTGAATAGTTGAGTCACGTGTTGGGTCTTCTGCATATATTATTTGATTCTAATTTCTTGCCTGGTGTAAACACACACACAGACATACATAGACACACACACACACGCACACATATATATATGGTATTCTTGAGATGCTTATTCTCTGTGTATTTTCTATGAGTCATAATTTGCTTTCATATTATTTAGAGATTTCAAAAAAAAATTTTTTTAAATAATTTTTCATTCTATCATTAGGTATTTGTTACTAAGTGAAATTTTTTCACCCAGACTTACGTACCAAAAACATGAAAACACCTGGCATTAGCATCTTTCGTTTCTTTTATGCTTTTTTTTTTTGCTCGTTTTGTATTAGTATCGTCTTGTGTTCTTTTAATCTGCTAATAATGTTTACCTGTTTGTGAACAGGTCTTAGTTTTTTTTGCTATTATTTGTCAAATATTCCTTGTGGATTTTTTGTACTGATGTCCTCTGGGATTGGCATAATAGTGCATTTTAAACTGGTGTGTTTGTGTGTGTGCAAAACATACATGCACAGACACACACACACACACACACATGCATGTCCTATGAGGCTCATTAGTATGCATTATGTTGGTTTAATGATGTTATTTAAGTTTATTTCACCA
Source organism: Octopus bimaculoides (assembly GCF_001194135.2). Classification (NCBI taxonomy): domain Eukaryota; kingdom Metazoa; phylum Mollusca; class Cephalopoda; order Octopoda; family Octopodidae; genus Octopus; species Octopus bimaculoides. The sequence continues at coordinate 61,984,600 of NC_068990.1, read as the reverse complement.
GTATCCTTTGAGGTTGGTTTATCTGTGTCACCTGTGGTTTCATTGCCAGGATTCTCTGATATGATTTAGCTGTGTTCTCCGAGATATCACCCAAATTATTCTTATACTGGTGACATCCTCAAACAATGCGAAATGTATTGTTTTTGTCTTTATATTTGTTACCACTTAGTCAGTCTATGAAAGCATGCTGTCATGTTATGCACTTACTAAAATACATTCCAGTATTTGTCCCAAAAAAAAAAAATAGACAACATACCATTTCTAATTCATACTTAAATCATTGTAGGTAGAAAGAATATCGCTTCACATTTTGAGGATAGAAATTTTGAGGGGAAGGGCAAGTTGATACATCATCGCCAGTGGTCAACTAATGTGTTTTTTTTTTTATCAACTCTGGAAGAACAGAAGGTAAAAATTGACTTTGGCAGAATTTGAACTCAAGAACTTAAAGATCTGGAAGAACTGCTATTAAGCATTTTGTCTGGTGATCTAACGATTCTGTCAGCTTGCTGCCTTAGGAAGGATAGAATTTAATATAGATATCTTGGTATGCTGGTGCTACATAAAAACCACCCAGTATACTCTGTAAAGTGGTTGGCATTAGGAAGGGCAGCCAGCCATAGAAACCTTGTCAAATCAGGTTTCTGGCTTTCCAGCTCCTGTCAAAGTGTCCAACCAATGCCAGCATAGAAAACAGATGTTAAATGATGATGATGATATCAAAACTGAAATGACCATCTTCATATATATATATAAACTGACATCCATTAATATGTGACTAAAAATTACTTTTAATGGAAGTACCCCAGTATGGCCTCAGTTTACTGCTTGAAATGGGTAAACTATTCAGCATTCACATGTCTGTATGTTACAAATTTCTTTTTGATTGTTATCTCTTTGCTTTTTTTAGATGCCAATAGAATCTGTTTGCCATGAAGTTTTTTGATACAATGTGTTAGAATATAAATTTGTTGACATTTTTTTTTCTCTTGCATGCACAATTTGACAAACTTTGTTTCATTGCATATTTTCAGCAAAAAAAAAAAAAAATATCTATGAATATAGTGATGTTGATGCTTCATATTGACACACTACAGGCAGGACCATCTTAAGGTATAGGCACACTGGGCAGGTGCCTGGTGGTCTCAAGGATCTTAGGGGCTCATTCTGATCTGCAGCTTTCAGTCAATAAATAAATACTGTAGGGCACAGTGCATTGATTTGCCCAAGGATCTCACTGGTCTAGGGGCCCAGTTTTAATCTACATATACTGTGATTTTCTGTGTCAATAAATAAGTACTTTAGGCGCATGGCTCAGTAGTTAAAGCATTGGGCTCACAATCATGAGGTTGTGAGTTCGATTCCTGGATCAGGCTGTGTGTTGTGTTCTTGAGCAAGACGCTTTATTTCACGTTGCTCCAGTTCACTCAGCTGTAGAAATGAGTTGAGGCATCACTGGTGCCAAGCTGTATCAGCCTTTGCCTTTCCTTTGGATAACACTGGTGGTGTGGAGAGGGGAGGCTGGTATGCATGGGTGACTGCTGGTCTTCCATAAAAAACAACCTTGCCCGGACTTGTGCTTTGGAGGAGGACTTTCTAGGTGCAATCCCATGGTCAGTCATGACCAAAGGGCATTTTTACCCTTTGGGGTGGGGGAAGAGCATTGATTTGCCCAGGAGACGTAGTGGTTTAGAGGCCCAATTCTGACCTATGTATGCTGCAGCTTGCAGTTAATAGATAAATACTAAAAGACTCAGGATATTCATTTGCCCAGGGGCCTATAAGACTCTTAAGACAACCTTGACCATGGGTAACAAATGTTTTAGCATGTGGCATCCTGCTAGTGACAATTTTCTGTATCATCTTTGCTATCACACATATTGTATATATATATATATATATATATATATATATATATATATATATGAATATATAATTTTCAAAATTCTAATGGTGACACTGCTGGTGTTCTTATAATAGAAGATTGTTGCTTGTTCTCATTTTAATGTCGGTGTTCACATTGTAATGTTGACACTGTTTGTATTTGCCTTGTGATGTTGATATTGTTGTGTACACATTGTGATGTTGACACTTTTGACGATTCATTTGTAACACCACAGTTAATGTTTCCATTATAATGTTGACACACTGTTGCGTTCACATTATACTGTTGACACTGTTGTGTTCACAATATAATATTGTCTCTCTTGGTGTTCACATTCTAATGTTGACACTTGTGTTCTCACTATTATGTTGACACTGTTGTGTTCACATAATGTTGATGCTGTTGCGTTCACACTATACTGTT
>NC_068990.1:61966416-61982282 GCF_001194135.2 Octopus bimaculoides | reverse complement strand
TTGGTGTTCACATTCTAATGTTGACACTTGTGTTCTCACTATTATGTTGACACTGTTGTGTTCACATAATGTTGATGCTGTTGCGTTCACACTATACTGTTGACACTGTTGTGTTCACATAATGTTGACACTGTTGTGTTCACAATATAATATTGTCTCTCTTGGTGTTCACATTCTAATGTTGACACTTGTGTTCTCACTATTATGTTGACACTGTTGTGTTCACATAATGTTGATGCTGTTGCGTTCACACTATACTGTTGACATTGTTGTGTTCACATAATGTTGACACTGTTGTGTTTGCATTATAATGTTGACATTGTTGGTGTTAACATTCAAATGTTGGCATTTATTGCTTGTGTTCTAACACTGATGTTTAACATACAATTGGTGTTCTCCTTCTAATGATACTTGTTGTTGTAGGTGTTGTTCTCTGTTAACATCTACTATTGACACCAGCTGTTATCGTTTTGCTAAATGCACTCTCCTATTGTTGTTCTCTGTATTTGTTGATTATATCCTATTAACATCTATTGCACTTTACAAACACTGATTATTAGATTTCTGTTGCTATTTATATCGTACAATCATTCTTTCCTGCTATACTATTAACATGTTGGCTATAAACTATGTTTATGCTGTGAATGTATTGCACCAATTGCTTTGACCATCTCACTATTACAGCTGTAACGTGTGTGTGTGTGTGTGTGTGCATATGTGTGTGTGTATATGTATATATATATATATGTGTGTGTGTGTATGTATATATGTATATATATATATATACACACACACTTTATATGTGTACGTATATGTTGCTATATTTGTGTTTATGCACTATGTGTTTACATTCTCACAAATGTATTTTGTCAGTCATATGACTACATATGCATTTCAGTGCACCCACCATTTACTGCAGATGTATGTCTGTGTGTCAGGCATGCTAGTGTTTGCTGGTATGGCTGCACATTGCTCTCTTAAAAAATCCATGTATCTAAGTTTGTGTGTATGTGTGTGTGTTGGTATGTTTCTTGCAGTTTCATATTTGCATATATGTATTGCAGTTTCTTCGTGTGCCAGTCATGTGCTGCAATCTTCTATTTAACTACTAGCCATGCTGTAATTTCAAAACTGGAAAGTTCTATGTGGTATGTTATGGATAAAACCAACATGATATTTGCCAGTGGCAACCCTTCTGAATGCACATGTAGTACCAATGCCTCTAGGTACCAATGATATATAACAACCTCCAAGAATGATGCCGTTGAGCCAGCTGATCTTGGCTAGGATCCAGTAAAACTAAGGAGTCTGAGAACTGGAGATATTGAATGTTGTTTGCTCAGTGTTATGGACATTATTGAGGATGTTGTTGTTGTTGTCGTTGTTGTTATATCAGCGGATATGGCAGTAGGTAGATGGGTTAATCGAGTCTTATATGGTAGTTTGATGAGGAGATGATGTCTTAAGTTGGTTGTAGTCAGTGATATGATTAAGTGATGTGTTACCTTCTGGTAGAGGACCATACTCCACACCCAGCTATGGCAGTGTCTGGTTGTGAGGTGAAGGATGCTATACAATGATAATATTGGATTGTTACTGGAGCAGCTGGTAGGTACATTTGTACATATATGTATGTGTGTGGTGAGGATAAAGATATGATTATATGTAGATATGAATAATAGTTTGGTGAAGTTCTATAAGTTTATAGTAAGGGATATGCCAAGGATACTGAGGAATGACGTAATTCTAAGTGATTCATGGCACATTGAAGTATATCTGGAGATAATGAAGGTTAAGAACATATAGAATGATATAATAGATAGGAGAAAAAATATACTCAACTTAGATGAAGTTTTAATATAATGACGTTAATAAAAATTAAATTCTTGTGTTTCCAGTTTTATAGGTAACTCTATACTGAACGAACACCTAATAGGCATCATATATTTCTCAGTATTCATCATTCAAACATTTATTTAATTTTTATGTTTTCCTTAATCAAAACAGTATGTATTATAGAATTTATAGAAAGTTACTGATTGTCAGAATGTACTGAGAATGTATTCTATAATTTACTAAAAAAAATTACAGAACCTTACATACACACACATACGCACACATAACACACATTACCGTTATTCTTCAGAACATGAACATTACATTGTATTGTACTGTGTATGTGTGGTTCTGAGTTTAGCATTGAAGACAACTAAACTAGTTTTGATTTAATTTGGCGCTTCACCATCAGACCATTCTTTTCCTATTTTGGCCTTCTCTGTTGCCTTATAAGTGCAAAGAAATAATTTAATGTCTTAGCCAGGACACAGCTGAGTGCCAATGTTGTTATAGAGACTAAAGATACTTCACACCATCCGCTCAACTATGGCAACTGATATCAAAATTAAATGAAAATATGTTTACATCTTCTATATATATTTATATATTTTTGTGTGTAGTAGGATTTTTATTTTATTGAGGAAGAGATGACTGAATGCCCTTACAGTGAGTCATTGACAACTGAAAACATTAGGACTTTAGCCAACTGACTAAGTGGTCGCTGGATGGTATAATTTTATTGGTATCACTCTATCTCTGAAGTTAACTCAGTCCATCCACCTGTAAATATGTGCCGTGGGTAGACATAGTTTATCACTGTCAGTAGTAGGAGTTTTATAAATCTCTCACTAACTTGTTGAGTTACATTAAAACAGTCTCAAACTGTTGAAGTTTAACTCTTTAGCATTCAGATTATTCCCTCAAATGTAATGCTTATTTATACATATTGTTTTGAATTAATCAGGCTTTATCTTGGGACTTCGAGATTTCATTGATGTGATTGTTTATTTTTACAATGACATTCTAGGATAGGTGTGAGAGGCCAGATATGGCTGGTTTGAACATAAAAGATGCGGAATATTTTGGCCGGATATGGCCAGTTTAAATGCTAAAGTATTAAATGGAAACTGTTGACATTATAAAAAGAAAATGCTGTAGAATAGTCTACAAAGAAGCTAAGTTTATGGCCCAGCTTCATTTCCTAGTAGTAGCCATTTCCCCTGACAACACTAACACTCTTCAAAGGACATGTATATCACATTGCCTCTTCTGGCTTCCTGGAGAAAGCTTCTGTATATCTTCCCATTATTTACCATATGACACAGCTAACCACCTCAAACCACATATACTGTATTATTTCTGTATCATTCTTGTCTTTAACACATTATCAAAATCTGACAAATTACTATGAAAATTCTTGCTCTTCCCAATCCAATGTTGTCGGATGACTCTGTCACCCACTTGCTTAACTTATTTTAAGCAGATTATTCATCTTCCAGTCAGAAGTTTCATTCTAATCAATGTTGATTTAATCTTTCTTCTTTCTAGCATTACAAGAATAACAGTCCATTGCTACTTAGGGCCGTTTGATAAGAATTTAATACTACTTAGGGCCCATATAAAACTAATCAGTTAATACTTAAGGCTTATATAAAAAGTTCATTGTTTTCTATAAAAATTCTATATCCTTTTGATTGTAGAATTTGACACAGAATTTATTATTTAACATTTCTAAGACCTTTGAGTAGTAGAAATAAAATGTCTGGTTAAATCTCTTGCAGTATTTAATAACATTGATTCACATTCTGGTTTCAAGTCCTGCTGAGGTCAGCTTTGCCTTTCACCTAGAAGGTAAAAGGATACTTTTTGTCTATCTTCTTTCTTGTATTATACAACAATACTTTTTCTGACTTTTTCTTTAAATAGTTGTTTCTGAAAAGCTAGTTGAAAGAAAAAGCAGAATATTGTAGATATTGACACTTTCTGAAGTTACTTCATTTTGAGTTTGAGTTTGTAATCTTAATGTCTTGGATGTATTTTTCAATTTTAGTATCTCCTTCATGGAATGTATCTGGTTCTTTCTTAGTCTATTTTTAGTAAAATACACTCAAGCACTATTTGTTGTCTAAAGTTACTTTGCCTTTCTGGATTTGACATTTAGGACATATTCTTGCAATTAAACTGATTCCCTTTGTTGAACTCATCAACCATCCAAATCCATCAAAAAAAAAAAAAAAAAAAAAAAAGAAACGGGTGAAAAAAACAAAGAAAAAGAGCAGAAGGAAGAATATGGGATGGGAGTGTCATAGAGGGCGGGGACTCATAACAGAACCACTCACACACACATATTCTTTTTTTAAATTGATTGTTGATTCTTAAAAGTTGTTCCAGTTAACAATTCTACTCTTTCTATATCCAAGAGACAGTTGCCAAAAATCGAGAGAACCATAATGGTTTGCTCCAGGCATTGCATTGCATCGTTTGGGGAGAAAAGAGATAGCTTTACCTTTCTACTGGTTATTGTCTCTGATAATTGTGAAGTCAATGACTCTGTATCCTGTTTGTAAGACTAGACAGATACTCCTGCGAGTCGACTCGCTCTCAAAGGAATACCAAAGAACCATTGATTCTTCAGTGTTTTTTTTTTCTTTCTTTTTTTTTTTTTGTTCTTTGTCATAATTATTGATTATCTGCATGTCTTTTTCTTCCTTAGTGCTAGCTACATAGTGCCTGTTCTCTTATTTTCTATGGATTCCTTGTTGCTAACCAGTACTATAGAGATTTATATTTTTCTCCTCCTTACATAGGCACTAGTTAGCTTTCTTTATACACGGACAAGTACACATTTATTTAAGTATTGCTACTCTAGACTTAGTGACCTATACTGCTGGTGCAATCTAAATCACTATTGATTAATTTTTTTTCTTTATGGATTAATCTATCTAACTGCTGTTTATGCAGCCCTTTACAGCACAACTACTAAAGATTGTTGTCATTGATGACGACGACGATGATGATGATGATAATGATTGAACATGTTACTTCTGCTGCAGGCATTTTGTTTCTAAACTTCAACTACATTTTACTGCATCGCACTATTTCCTTTGTAATTGAGATATCTTTTGTTTTAACAATAATAAATAGTTGTAATAATAATAATAATAATAATAATAATAATATTGTTATGGTTTGTTGTTGCCATTGTGGGCTGTGGCACATGCTATGTTATCATATGGCTGTTGCCTAGACATTAGGGTAAATATGCTGGCTGGTGTAACTTTTGGAATATGTGTGTGTGTGTGTGTGTACTGCATTGTGTGTATGTAATAATTCATATGTATGAAGTGATACTGTTCATATGAAAGGATTGGCCAATAACTGGTTGAGGTCCCCTTGGAATTGAAGGGTTTTCTTTTAAGCGTGGTTGTTGTTTCTTTTAAGTCCCTATTTAACAAAAGACAACATGCATTTCTTGTGAGTTCTGGTCTAAATTTGTAAGAATAGAAGCATTTATTATCAAGCTACACTGCCTTTATCGTTAGGCACTTGGAACTCATTTTCTTCTCGCCAAATATTTCACTGGTAAACGAGAGATGTCTTATTTGATCTGTTAAATAGGAAAATATTATTATTTATTCATATAAAAAAGTTATCAGTATATGTAACCTGTTAATATTACTAGTCTTTAAAGTAAGTTTTGAAATAGCAGCCAGTTCTACCCCATGTAGAAATTGAAATCATTTGAATTTCCACATGGACTATTAAAGTGTAATATAATTCTGAAATCATCAACCAAAAATACATATATGTTAATTGTTTATAACTTAAGACACATAAAACTCTCTTGCCCTCTTTCTTGTCCCCCCCTCTCTTTCTCTCTCCTGCTGTTCTTTCTTGCTCTCTCCCTCCCCTCATGTATTATGAGTAATTGGTTAAGAAAAAATAACAAATATTTGTGAACATATATTTGCATATCTCTTACATAGTTTTCTAGTAACATATTACAAACAAATATTATTATTGGTTTAGTTTTCTTAAATGGATTTGATATACTATTATACAGTTTTGTTTTAGTTTCCATCCACTTTAATGTTTAATGTTGACTGATCTGTGTGTGTGTGTGTGTTGGAAGAAATTGAAAATGTACTCGATGTCATTCAAAAGTTGAGTAAGATGTAAGGACTTGGAGCTATGCTTGTATTTGTCTCAACCTTTGACTGGAATTTGAAAATTTGCTCCTTTTTATGGAGAAAAATTAACTCAAATTAGCATTATTTGAAGTACAGTTTGGTTGGTTGAAGCTGGTCATGAGGTCAGTGGGTTGTTTGATTGTGATTAGCTTCAAATTTTTCCATCTTAACTTGTGCTTGAAAGTCATGAAATTGTGAAAACTGTTATGTAAATGTAAATAAATCTTTTTAAAGACTGCAAGTGCATTTTCAACTTCCTTTCTTTATATTTCTACTTGTGTGAAAACCACCACCCAACTTATTTTCTTCTGTTTGTGTGTGCATATTGTTGTGTACAAATATATATGTATGCTTTTGTTTATGTGTTATGTGTGTGTGTGCATATATATACATACGTATGTATATATTTGTTTGTGTGTATGCATACATGTGTATTTATATGTGTATGGGTGCACGTGTGTTTATATATGTGCATGTCTATGTATTGAAATTAACCAATGATTTCATTACTATTATTATTATTATTATTATTATTATTATTATGTAGTGAAGTATTTTTTCAGTTTGTATCATTTATTAATGACAACTCCCTGAATTTAATGCCATAAAATAATGATTTCTTGCCTCAGAATGGGTTTCCTTTAAGGTCATCAGGCTGACCTTTCAGTAAGAAATATGAAAATATGTCGAGTAGAACTGAGCAGATAGTTATACAAACATTTTGATTAGCCAGTTTATCGTTATCAGTTCTAATAAAACTATAGTTATGTTAGAATAATATTTATTTAATTTTTTTAGGCTTCTAATTTATGTTTTATTTGATATGATAGCAAAGTTTCTTATTTAATTTTACCAGCTTAAAAATGCTCAGAAAATTCAACTATGTAATTTTGTAAAAAGCAAATGAATGAAATATATTTATATTAATTAACATGTGATACAGCAAAAAACAGTTGCAGTTATATTTATAATTTACTCCAAAAAAAAGATGTTTTATGGCAGTCCTTTCATCAGTTAATATTCTAATTTATTAGATCATTGTAACTGAATTGTTGAACTTCGGTTCATAACTAATTCATCAGTCATGGGTTCAAATCATGTGTTATGCATACGCTAAAGCAACAAAGGGAGAAGAATAATGCAACAGTATTTACCTCAGTTTTCTTTGGATTAAAATTAAACTTCAGTACAAGACTAATTCTAGAAATGCAAAATGATATACAGTTTTAAAATTCCTATTCACTGAATGAATGAAAATGTTAATATTTGAAGACCAGTGTAACCTGTGTCAACACGGTTAAACAAAGATAAAAATGTGAACCAGAAGCATATCAGCTTAGAGATATTGTGCTGTTTATTTATTTCTTTTTTGTTCTGTTATAATATCATGGGAAACTTGCATATCCTGTCTTTCAGACAAATACAAAAAAAAATGTAGACTTGTTATTACTGGTTTCACATCATAGCCCTGTGTTCATAATGCTTTGTTACATTCAAAGACTATATGCTCAGGAAAGTCAGTACAGTTCCTACAATGTTTTAAACTTATTAATATGGGTAATGCTACAGTTTTAGTAGCATTTCATTACAGTGAAGCCAAGAAGCTATGAAAATAAGTGATAATAGAAACTTTAGGGTGGTCAATAAAAGTGACTGTTCCTGTTCATGTATCCATAAACCTGGTGGTTTATGGATACATTTAATGGCACCAAATCTGTTGTAGGAATTCAACCCAGGTCTCTCCTTTTCTTCTAGCAGTCTTAGAATCGCTTAGAAGGGTCATAGACATTGCCCTTCCTTTTCTGATTCAGCAAACAGAAAAAAATCCATTTTTAGTATGGATTACAGATGTCCAGTATTTGCACCCCCAGTATACATGTATATATGTGATGTGTATGTGCATATATAGTAATCCCTCAACTGTTGTGGGTGTTATATTCCAAAACCTCCCACAGAAATAATTAAAATTAAAAATATATATAAAAACCTACCGACTGCAGAAACCTGCAGAAAGTCTGCGATATACATTTACATATATAGGGCGGTGAGCTGTCAGAATCGTTACCATGCCGAGTGAACTGCTTAGCGGTATTTCGTCTGCTGTTACATTCTGAGTTCAAATTCCGCCAAGGTCGACTTTGTCTTTCATCATTTCGGAGTCGATTAAATAAGTACCAGCTATGCACTAGGTTCAATGTAATTGACTTAATCTCTTTGTCTGTCCTTGTTTATCCTCTCTAATGTTTACCCCTCTATGGGCAATAAAGAAACAGATATACATTTACATATATTAGTCAGAAAAATCCGTGATGTACTGAGTGTGTGATATGTTGAGGGATTACTGTATATATACTATCTTTTACTTGTTTCAGTCATTAGATTGTGGCCATGCTGGGGCACCACCTTAAATTTTAGTTGACCAATACCATCCCCCAGTACTTAATTTTTTAAGCCAGATACTTATTCTATCAGTCTTTTTTGCCCAGCCAAAGGGCTTTGATAGACCTGAGACTATAGCACAGGATACTTGCCCACACTGTGAGACTGAACCCGGAACCATGTGGTTGGGAAGCAAACTTCTTCCCACACAACCATGCCTATATTAGTTCAGCGAAAGGGACCAATAGAATAAGTATCAGTCATAAAGGAAAAAGAAGTACTGGGGTTGATTCATTCAACTAAAAATTCTTTAAGGCAGTGCTCCAGCATGGCCACTGTTTAATGACTGAAACAAGTAAAAAGTAAAAGGAAAATTATTTAAATATCTGACTAAACTTAAAGATATTTTAGTTTACCTAACAAAGCAAGTCTTTTGTGATCATATATCTTGTTTTATGGGAAACTTTGAAGTCAGCTTGTGGTTTGTAAGTCAGAAAATGAGATGTCATTGAATCAGAATATAAAGTAATTTTGTTCTTTTATTTATTGGTGAGATTATCTCAAGAACCAACCAACTGTGTATACAGTCACTCGGTTGCTCTTCTAGTGAATCATTCACTCTCTGTTTACCAAGTAAATTAGATGATGTCCAGTGTTCTATATCACTGTAGAAAATTTAAAAAAAAACCATGAATAAAATTAACCCTCTAGCATTTAAACCAGCCGTAGCCGTCCCAAGTGTTCTACCTGTTTTTTTTTTAATTACGTGTCAGTTCACAGTGTCTGCCAAACTTCAAGCATGTTTGAACTGGTAACAAGTTTGTCTACACAACACTGCTTAGCACTGTCACCCCTGTATTTTGTTTACAACAAAGCCACTGAATAGTGAAACCAGTCATTGAACGATGACGAGAATATCATAAGAGGGCCTTGTCTGTTGTGTCAGTTTGCAGCGTCTGGCCTAGTTAGAGGACGTTGTGAGCTTGACTGTATTTATACCTATTTGTCTTGTCTACAGTGAGAAATTTTCTCAGTGACAAAATACAATGAATGGCTTTCTTATGAGTTCGAATATGTCTCAAGCATGTTTGAACTGGTAACAAGTTTGTATTTATACACATTACTGCTTAATACTGTCACCCTGTATCTTATTTATGGTGAGCCACTGAATAGCACAGCCAGTCATTGAACAATAACAGGAATAACAAAAGAGGGACCTGTCTCTCGTGTCAGTTTGCAGTGTCTGCCTTTCCAGCCTCTGTTGCTGAAGAGGAGATAATCACTCTGAATTACATGCATCCACCAGTCTGGGTTACATTCTGCTGTGAGCTGACTCTGTGTATTTACACCTGTTTGTCTACAGTGAGAAATTTTCTCAGTGGCAAAATACAGTGAATGACTCTCTTATGGATTCGAATATACCTCACACATATTTGAAATGGCAACAAGTTTGTATTTATGCACAACACTGCTTCGCACTATCACCATATATTCTACTTGTTTTATGTTCAAACTGGCCAGATCCAGCCTTTTGCACCTTCCCTACCATCAGTTGCATCATTGAAATTTTGGAGCTACTAAATAATACACAATTAATTCAAAACAATGTAGATAAAAAAGTATTACATTTGACAGAATAATCTCAATGCTAAAAGGTTAGTCTTAGTATGTTTACTGCATCGAACAGCAAAAAGCCAACTTGAAACACATAATATAATACAAACTCATAAATTTTAAGCTTAGTTTCACACTTTATTTACTTTTCTTCTGAGATATATCAAATTATTAAAATGATGTAGATATATCATTTCATAAGCAAAGGTGCGACTGCATGATAAGAAGTTCGCTTCCTAACCACATGGTTCTGAGTTCAGTTCCACACTGCATGGCACCCTGAGCAGTGCTCCTGCATGGTCTCATTCTAATGACTGAAACAAGTAAAAGATAAGAGATATTTACATGACCTGCTTGCAACTTTTTATTTAATTCTTAGCAACAAAAATTAGAAGTGTGTAATTTTGATAAAGCCTGTTGCGTCTGCTAAACCAATGAATGTACAGTAAATAAAACACTGAACAAATCATAATTGAAATTAAAGAGTTTAGGTTAAAGCAAATCTTAAGAGTTCAGTTTTGGTATTTTAAAATAAGAAATGATTTAGAGAAGGTTAAATCTGAATTAATGAAAGGCTTGTGATGAAATCTGTTGCTAATTGAAATAGACAAGTAAGAAATATAAAGTAAAATTAATTTATTAAGGAAGTAGGTAAATTTTCTAAGGAAGCGGGACCTCATTGAAATAGGAAGCATTAATTGAAGTCATTAACAGTGTTGAGGAAGTGTGGAATCTTTAGTACAGAACTGTTACATAACTGCAGGAAGAGTTTGTAGTTGAAAGCTTGAAAGTAATGGTCTACAAAGCCAAGATGTACTGTTACATATTATCCAATGTTTACTTTGCTGTTACTGCTCCACTCGTCGTAGCCACGTAAAAATAAAATAAAATAGAAATAAGAATTATATTATGACAACTCATAAGTGTTTGTTGGGTCTGACACCAAACGAAATTATTAAAATCCTTTTGTTGGATTTATCTGCTTACATGACCTTATGAAAAAAAAAAAAAGGTCAACTGCTATGTGGTTAAATGATGTTAATTGGTTCGAACATAATTAATTGCCCAGCACTTCAAAAATCTTTTGGATATGCAAAAGTAGCCACAAATTATGTTTTAGCTTTGACAAGGTTTACAAATATTTAATACATACATAAATATAATGCGTTTTTTTTTTTTATTACTTCTTTTATTTTTCAAAATTAAGGTGAAGAAAGTTCTTTTTTAATCCAAAATATACTCTCCTTCATTTTGTACAATGCTCTTCCCGCTATCTGTTAGACTTCAAAAATTCACTTGTCAGTGATGAAAAATACTCCTCCAGTACTGTTCTGACCATAAAAGAACAAAAGAACACACACACACACACACACACACACACACACACACACACACACACACACACACACACACACACACACACACACACACACACACATGCACACTCACATGTGTGTGGGTGTATATTTATTTTGCTGGTAGAAATGGAGAAGAGACAACTTAGTATTGAGTCAACATATAATTCTGGTTCAAGGAGCCAACATAACACAACATACTGTCTTATGTATCTCACTGGGCACCATGTTCAGATAAAGTATTCTAAGTAAAGACTGTTACTTTGCTCAAAGACCTACACTCAGTAAAACATCCAGAATGATATGTTTCGGTGAATTTCTTAACTTAAAAAAAAAAATAAATAAATACAATGACACCATTTATACTGGTGGCAAATGCTATGATTAATAGCTAAGTGCTTCAGTGATTCCATTGACAAACACCATGGTGAGAAAAACACTTGGGGTAAAAATAGCAACATGTAAACTTTTAGCCAAAAAATATTTCTGAACATGAGAAAACTTTAAATATGTGAAGATATCAAAATTGCATGCTCTGAAGGATCTACCATAAATTGAAATTTTCTCAGAGAAAATATAGAAATTTGTGGATGAGCAGGTATACAGCTATCTTTATTAAGGATATTTTTTTTTCTTACTCTTTATTGCAGCTTCATTGGTTTTGAGTTTTCAACGAACCAATCATTATTTCACTGGTTTTTGACAGCCAGAGTAACATTAGAGTGTCTTACCCAATGTAGGGAACTTCATTTAAAAAAATTATTTTTTTCAGTTTCTTTCATGACAGCTTTTTTTTTTTTTTTCTGGCATTAGGAAGGGATTCCAGTTGTAGAAACCATACCAAATCAGATTGGAATCTGGTGTAGCTCCCCAGCTTACCAGTTTTCAGTCAAACCATCCAACCCATGCCAGCATGGAAAACGGATGTTAAATGATGATGATGATGATGATGATGAGTATCCCACACAAGTGTGATTCAGCAAAGGATACACATGTAAATACATAGTATTACTATTAGTCTATCTGTCATTGTTGACAATGACCAAGGTGATCACACGAGAGAAGACGGAACACAGTGTGTCTGGCTGTGGACAATCTTGGAAAGCTCCGCCATAGGTTAAGTACTGGTGGTCTGAACCTGGAACCATGTGTTTGGGAATTCATTTCTCCATCAAACCAGTGCCCCCTCTTGTACTCATCTCTATTTAATGCTTTAATTACACCCAACTTTTTCCTAGATTTTTGTTGACTTCAGTCTTCTCATATACACTTTTTACTTTTGAATTACGAGTCAGTAAGGGTGATCTGTTAGGACTGCTTTGGACTTGTGTAGTTAGTGTTTCTCTTTGTACCCCGACAATCCTGTTTTGTTTGTAGGAGGTAGCACCTCTGTTAACTTTGCATCAACTGAAGTAAATGTATATATATGCACACTGGCATGCATATAGCTTTTACAGGCTACTGATCCAGTGACCTGTTTTTGTAGGGTTTCCCTGGCATGTTATTCATTCCTCCGACAAGAGAATGCTGGATAATTGAGATCGATAAGCCATTCTGATGAGGAGGAAAGTTAGGACACATGATTACCTTAATCTACATAGTTGAATGAATTTACAGTCTGGCTTTGGCTGGAGTCTGTAGAAGAGAAGCATAAAGCTCTCAAGTATGTGCACACACACCCATACACATACATGAGTTGGTGCATGAAGGATTTCCACATAATTTACCAAATTCTACTTACAAAATGGTGACTGACCTGAGGCTACAACAGGAGGCGCATAATAACAGTGAACTTGGACTCATGTGGTTGTCAAACATATGTGGTTAGTGGCTGTGGTAATTCACTAATATCAAGTCTTGGGCTGGATACATCTAGGAGTGTTGGCGACAGAATATAAACAACTGATAGAGGCATATGGCTTAGTGGCTTGAGTGTTGCATTCATGGCTGTGAGATTATGATTTTAATTCCTGGACTGATCGATGCATTGTGTTCATGAGTAAAACACTTCATTTTATGTTGTTTCAGCCACTAGGGAGGGAGTAATTATGCTGCAGAATCTGAGGAATTCAATTTAGCTATTATATCCTCTCCATAAAAAGGTAGTGATGATGGTTGCTTTGCCCAAAGCCCTAATTGTTCAGGCCTACTATCAAAGATACATGTTACAATTGATCATAGATATATTCACAACTCTATCCTATGGCTGCTATTTCCAGCATATCAAATGACCACATAGCTGCTCTGTTGTTGTTGGCCTGTGATATCAAAGTTGGTGTTTGGTGTTTAGCCTTAGATCAGCACAGATTAAGTAGACTTCTGATCAAAACCTTCCACCTATGGCCATCACATCTCATTTTTAGGCATTGCTTTCTCTTTCAGATGGTAGAGTTTGATTTGAGGAGAATTTGGCTGCTATTTCTTGCAGGGATTCTCTAAAAGTTCTGTAGATGATTTCTAGTTGGATAGGGTATATGGCTTTCTCGTAGTAATCCAAAAGCTGGAGTTGCTCTTCAACCAATTAGCATTTACAACAGTCATATCAGGCCCAAATCTTCTACTTGTTTTGTGGCCAAACCAACCAGATCTGGTTTCTCATACATACCCTACAATGTCCTTGTAAAAAAAAAAAACAAACGAAAAATCACATCATCAAAATCTTGAAGCTACGAGATAAAGTACGATTATTACAAAATATTGAATAAATAATCTTAATATCTAACTGAGTAATGTGAAGGCTATTTAAAATGCTAAACTAGAAATTTCCATAGAGGCCATTGTACAGTTTGTAAGTATGTGTATGCAGTAGTAGTGGTGGTGGTGGCAGACAAGTGTTTAAAAATGTGCAACTAAACGTCCTGACTAAAACTGCAGTATACATACCACGGGGTTGCCAGATCAATTTCATAAAAATGTGGAACATTTTCAAAATATAGTAGGGTGTGTTAGAAAACAGCCCAAAATTCGAAATTTTTTTGCTTATAAATTAAAGAAAAAAAACAAACAAAATGTATGCAGACACACAAATATCTGAGGGTTGCAAGTATCAAATACATTGGGTCTTATTTACTCCGTTGATAATTTAATGCGATATTCAATTGAATTCTTACAATAAGTAGTATAACCCAAATTAAATTTTAAAAAAAGAAAAAGATAAATATTTCGGTGAAGTCCTGAAAAGCAACGTCATCTGCTTCTTGTAGTCTGATCTGGCAACCCTGTTCTACTTGCACTGGATATGGTCTCTCAACATGTGCGCTTGCATTTTTCTGCAGTATCCACTTGGGCATAATTCACTACAAGGATACACACACACACACACACACACACACATACATGCTGTATATATTTACATATAGTTGTTAGTGTGTATGCACACCAACACACACATCGATTATTTCTTTCAGTCATTACACTGTGGCCATGCTGGGGGCACCATCTTCAAGAACGTTTAGTCGAATGAATTGACCCACCCCCACCACTACTATTTTTTGTTTTTCAAAAACTGGTGTTTATTTTATTGTTCTCTTTTGTGAACTGCTAACTGGTTGCCAAGTGAAGGTGGGGGACAAACACAAACACATAAACACACGCACACACACACACACACACACATATATATGATGGGCTTCTTTCAGTTATTTCTTTAATGTCCACAAGGGGCTAAACATAGAGGGGACAAACAAGGGATTAAGTCGATTACATCGACCCAGTGTGTAAACTGGTACTTAATTTATCAACCCCGAAAGGCAAAGTCGACCTCAGCGGAATTTGAACTCAGAACATAGCGGCAGACAAAATACCTCTAAGCATTTCGCCCGACGTGCTAACGTTTCTGACAGTTTCTATTAACCAAATCCACTCACAAAGCTTTGGTTGGCCCAACACTATAGCAGAAGACACTTGCTAAAGGTGCTGCACAATGGGACTGAACTTGAAATTGTGGTTGGAATGCAAACTTCTTACCACACAGCTACATTTACACCATACTTACTCTTCCTTCTAACTCTTTACTTTTTACTTTTAATTTTCACACACGAAGAATACCTAAGACTAGAATTGGTAGCATACCATAAGAATACTACCGGCTATTTGGGAATTCTAAGGGTGAACGAGCTCTATTTGTACTCTTATGCGTTCTTAACAGAACACATCTCAACTGACTATATATATATGTATATATAAATACATTTATATATATATATATATATATATCATAAATATAAGGGATTAGCAATTGAGTTGCTTCTCCAACATACTGAAAATTCAGAAACAGCAGTCAAAGAACTACTGATTCTAAACTACAAATTTTTCTCTAAAATGGATGGCGATATTTATGGCACACATAGAACAAAAAACCGGAGGGAAAAGCACAAACAAAACAAGCCTTTAGTTAATTGGGTACGAATCGTTTCATGGTTAAGCGAACGAAAACTTCACTATTCCAATCTTCAGCCCAAATATTCTGATAAATTTGAAAGTGTCTCTAAAA
>NC_068990.1:61964857-61965813 GCF_001194135.2 Octopus bimaculoides | reverse complement strand
ATTTTTTTTTTTCCTAGTTTCAGCTCAGAGCTGTAGCCATGCTGGGGCACTGCCATTTTGCTACATTGATATTATTGAAAGCCTCCTCTAATACGTGGCATTTGGTGAATAAGAGAGTTTGATGTCGCTACCCTCATTTGCACCTTTTGCCGCGAGGTAGACTCATCTAGGACGCTTGACAGGAAGAGGTCCAGTTTTGATTTGAAAGCACCTTCATCCACTTTGTGTAGGTCCCTCAGGCTCTTTGGGAGAATATTAAAAAGCTGTGGGCCCCTGAAACCCAGGCTGTTGCAGTAACTGGTCCTGAAGTGTGATGGCATTGCTGGAATCTTCGGCGTTAATGTAGCTTTCAATGCCAAAATTTGGCACAATTTCTTCCAGGATCTTCCAGGTGTATATTACTACATATTACTACATACCTCTTCCACCTTCACTCCAGGGAGTAGAGTCTTAGCTGTTTCAAGTACTAGTGATGTCCTGGTAACAGTAATTCTTCTCTGTCCTTTTTCACTGGCAGAAATTAGTCATTTTAAGACCCGAGGAAGGATTGGCTCTTCAATTCCAGAGTTATAAGGCTCTATCTTAATAGATGGAGCCCTCATAACAGCTCATTCTGGAGCTGCAGACCTAAGGGAAGCTACCTTCATCATCATCATCATCATCATCCTTTAACATCCCATTTTTCATACTGGCATGTATGTATGATGAATATCTATATATACATATATATATATGTGTGTGTGTGTGTGTGTGTAAAATGTATATGAATGAATGAGTATGAAGAGAATTACAAAATCTGTTCTCGTGTTTTAAGTTCTGCAGTGAAAGGCCTGAAAACTGCAGCTTAATTAGTTTAAATTTATCTTGGGTCTTATATAAATGTGTGTGGTTTGTGTATATATATATATATATATATATATATATATCAAGATATATATACATATATTAATATATAT
>NC_068990.1:61962364-61964702 GCF_001194135.2 Octopus bimaculoides | reverse complement strand
TATATATATATATATATACAGAGATAGGGAAAGAATTAAAGCAATATTTAAACAAACTTTATGGAATACGTATGTATGTTTGCCTGTAGTTTTATGTATTACTGCATGTGTGTGTGTATATATATTCCTCTATAGTTAGCCCCTGATCTTTTAAGAAGCATACACAAAAAAAAAATGATACTTTCTACTAATCTTGGGTTTAAAGGATTATCCCCCTCCCCCCACTACATCGGTATCACTATCTTTTATTTTTTTTTTATCTTTTACTTGTTTCAATCATTAGACTGGCCATGCTGGAATGGAAGAATGTTTTGTCAAATGAATCAAGCTCTGTACTTATATTTTTTACTTTTAAATCTGGTGCTTATTCTGTCAGTCTTTTATGCCGAACTGCTAAGTCATGTGGACATAAACAAACCAACACTGGTTGACAAGCGATGGTGGGGGACAGACAAACACACACACACACACACACACATGATGGGTTTCTCTCAGTTTCCGTCTGCCAAATCCGCTAGCAAGGCTTTGGTCGGCCCAAGACTATAGTAGAAGAAACTGGCCCAATGTACCACGGAGTGGGACTGAACCCAGAACCATGTGATTGGGAATTTGTCTCTCCATCAAACCTGTGCCTCCTCTTATACCCCTGTCTACTTAATGAGTTAATAGCACCCAGCTTTTTCTGAGATTTTTTTTGTTGTTGTTGTTGTCAATTTTGTCACTTTCGCTGTTGTTTATTTTTCAAATACAAATCAACAAGGGTTTCTGTGTGGTTTCTAGGCCTGCTAGAGATAGCAGTTGTCTAAAATAAGAAAAAAAAGAATAGTGATAATAATAATAATACAATAACATCCATGCGCACATGCGCTTGTGGCTCATTAAATACTATAGTGTCATTTATTTACAACAAAAAAAAAAAAAGGATGGTCACAGCTTGAAACTTTTGATCATAGATTTGCTCAGTCAGCGCGACAGTCCTAGGGCTAAACAACAACCACTGCAACTTGCTCTCAGCTCTTCTTTCCTCTACTATTTAGTCTTTTTAATCTTCTCTTCTCCCCCTCTCTTTCTCTCTCTCTCTCGTGTGTCCTCTTCTCTTCCACTTAGGTTTCCAGATTCACTCTGTCTCTCTCTCTCTCTCTCTCTCTTCCTTTCTCTCGTGTGTCCTCTTCTGTCCCACTTAGGTTTCCAGTTTCACTCTGTCTCTCTCTCTCTTCCTTTCTCTCGTGTGTCCTCTTCTCCCACTTAGGTTTCCAGTTTCACTCTTTCTTTATCTCTCTCTCTCTCTCTCTCTCTCTCAGTCCCTTGGGCTCTCTTTGCCTTCGTTTATAAACCATTAGTATCATATCCTGTCCTCTCTCTCTCTCTCTCTCTCTCTCGCACACATAAATCTCTAGTTCTTCTGCCTTTCTCTCTTTCTCCCTCTCCTCAATACCTCTTACTTTCTCTGCTTCGTCCTTAACTCACTACAGTTTCCCCATTTCTAGTTCTTTTTTCTTTCATTAGTTTTTCTGTCTGCTTCTCCCTTTCTCCCATTAATAATTCTCTCTGTCTATCCTTATCTCCTTCTCTCTCTCCCCCTCTCTCTTTCTATCACTTCATTAACTATAATATATTTATCTCCCCCCTTCTCATCACCTCTTCTTTCCCCTCTCATTAAATTATGTTCTTTCAAGTAACTGGCCCACTATTCTTTCTCCGGTCATCATTCTTTACTTTCTCTCTTCTGTCTGTCTGTCTGTCTCTGTTCCTCTCAAACGCATTTCCTCACACACACACACACACACACACACACACATACATACTCACCCAAATACAAACAAAAGCACTCACACGACCATTCAGACATGCACGTCTGTACTCACGCAAATACACATGCGCACATACATGAATACATGATACACACCCTAATACAGTTAAAAAAAAAAAAGATTCACGCACAAATATGCATCCTATTGCAGTAAAGCACACAAATGCACATAACATGTGTAAATCATGCACTCACGGACACAGAAAACATATGCAATCATGCAGACACACGCACACGTCTGTGTGTGCATGCATACAAGCACACACACACACACACACACACACACACACTCACTCACACATGCACATACATGCATACATATGTATACATACGTGTGTATGTGCACATACAGACACATACACACAAACTTACATTAAGTCATTCACGTGTACAGAAAACACACAATCATGCACACACACACACATGCACATATGCACATACACATTCTCATAACAAGCATAC
Source organism: Octopus bimaculoides (assembly GCF_001194135.2). Classification (NCBI taxonomy): domain Eukaryota; kingdom Metazoa; phylum Mollusca; class Cephalopoda; order Octopoda; family Octopodidae; genus Octopus; species Octopus bimaculoides. Next base: position 61,962,430 of record NC_068990.1, on the reverse strand, counting down.
ATATGTATACATACGTGTGTATGTGCACATACAGACACATGCACAAACTTACATTAAGTCATTCAC
>NC_068990.1:61946045-61960107 GCF_001194135.2 Octopus bimaculoides | reverse complement strand
GTTCTAGGCTTCCAAAGAATAAGTCCTGGGGTCGATGTGTTCAACTAAAAGTGGTGCTCCAGCATGACAGCAGTCAAATGACTGAAACAAGTAAAAGAATAAATGAATATATATATATATGTGTGTGTGTGTATATGTGCATAGATATATTTGTGTATATACATATATGTGTATGTGTGTATAGATATGTGTGTATAGATATATGTGTGTGTGTATATACATATATATGTGTGTGTGCATATGTATATATCTGATAATGATGATATGTATATATTTATGTATGTATGTGTGTGTGTGTGTGTATATATATATATATATATATATATATATAATGTATGTACCTATGTGTGTGTATGTATATACTCATACGTATACACACACATATATATCAAGATGCTTATATGTGTATATTTATATGCCTGTATATGTGTATATGCATGAATTAATGTGTGAATACATTTAGTTCTATAGTCACATATGTGCATACACACACAGACACATATCTGTATACATGTGTGTGTGTGTGTGTGTGTGTGTGTGTGTGTGTGTGTGTGTGTAGATATGTACAAGTCTATCTTTGTGTGTGTATGTGTTTGTGTATACATATCAATTAGATGTGTTTGCATATGCAAAAAGTATGTATACATTTATTTAACCATTGTTGGAGGGCTTCCCTACTGAATATTTCATTTATTCTTTTGATACATGTTTGTCTGTGACCTATTCTTCTTTACATTGGATGCAATTGTGATATATCGATCAGACAAAATAGAAACAGGATGATTTCTAACTCCAATACAATCGTACATCGATTCTTAACTTTCCTTTGATCCTTTATTGGATGTTTCAATTCAAACAAACAAGCCTGTGCCACTACATTTTTTTACACACCTATTTGCCATTGCCAATCATTTTTCAATTTGATATGCTTGTCTCTAATAACACACATCGCTTCTTTCTCGAACTTCAAAACCTGTAAAAACGTTTTTCTGTTTCTTTTTTTTTTTCTTCTCTCACTCTCTCCTATTTTTTTTTTTTTTTTTTTTTTTTTTTCCTTTCTCTTTTTAATTTCAAATATCAATTCTATTAACCTTTTATGGCTTTATGATTTGAATGTTCGAAATGAGGACAAAGCTTTTCTCTTCTGTATATTTTCCCCTTTTTATTCTATTGTTCTTTTTAAAGCTTCAGCTGACTGCATTTTGCAGTGCTTATATTTCTTTCTCTGTTGTGTTCTGACATTCCAAACCTGGCTAAGAGACATTCTGGAATTTAGGTCAATTTTCATAGCCAACAATGTGATTCAAGTCTGTTGGTTAGTTGAGAAGGAGAGGGGGAAATTTTGTTGACACCTTTTGACGCTATTTATTTACATGTTTTGAGAGTGCAGATGGCCAAGTGGAGAAAGCGCGATCAGGCGACAGAGTAGTGGCTCATATTCCTTCATCTGCAGAAACTTTTGCCACAAAGACACTTAACTCGTTTAGTATTTATGTCTACCTAGTTACTGACAATATATATTGGTTTCGAATTTTAGCATAAAGCCATCAATTTCAGAGGAGTGGGTGAGTCAGTTACATTGACCCCAGTTTTATCAACTGCTATTTATTTTTATTGACCTCAAAAAGATGAAAGGCTAAGTTGACCTCGGTGGAATTCAGAACATAAAGACAAACAATATGTCGTTAAGCATTCTGCTCTATGTGTTAATGATTCTGCCAACTCACTGCCTTAACGCTATTTATGATATTGGTTTCAAATTTTGGCACAAGGCCAGCAATTTCAAAGGAGAGGGTAGGTCAGTTACATCGACTTCAGTTCTCTTCTCAACTGGTACTTATTTTTATCAACCTCAAAAGAATGAAAGGCAAAACTGACCTTGGCAGAATTTGAATTCAGAACATAAAGATGGACAAAATGCTGCTAAGCATTTTCCTCAGTGTACTGACAGTTCTCCCAGTTCATCTGAAAATATGTATCGAAATTTGTTAGTCTGTTAGAAAGAATCCAGCACTGTCATTGAATCCCATACTAGTTTTGGTGCAATTTACCACTGCATTCAAACTCTAGTTCTGATTACTGAAAGACTGAGACAATGGTTTTACCTCATCACTCCTGGACATTCACTTTCATAATTCTCTGGACAAAAGGGATTCACTCCATTCCACGTTTTAAATGTTATTGTATCGGGACACTTTTTCTTCACACAATTTACGTTTTTCCTTTGCTTGTATTCATCCATAATTTTACATACAGTTCCTGTGTTATGGAAAAGTTGTGTTCTAGAAAATCTTGCCATAATACGGAATTCCATAATGTGAAACCTCTTTTTTTCCCCCATAGATTCTCCTGTTAAATGGAAATCAATGGCCATAAAAATCAATGGGAGATATGTTCTGTGTTATGGAATCTTGTGTTACAGCAGGATTTTTAACAATACAACATTTTCTGATTTAGTTGGATGCCTATTCTTCTTGGAGGCATTTCCTAAGCACCTTGATATTTAATTTTCTTAGGGATTGCCATTGGGATACTTGTTCTAATATTTTACCATTATAATGAATTTCATTAAAGATTCATTTAGTGGTAGTCACATCTCGTGTTTAAATTCTGATGGAAAGTAATTAACAAATCTGTGTCAATTCCAGTGTTTGAGAACATCTGACATAGTTTTCAGCTTCAAGATTTCAGAGACAATAACTAATGTTAAAAAAAAAATGCTCCAGAAAAATACAAATAAAGGGAACAAACAAACGAAGGAAAAAAAAATCCATTTCTATATTTAGAAATTGCTATGAAATGGTTGCATACACTTGTAAAAAGATTAATCCTTGTAAATAATTTGGTCTCGGATCAGCTGAATTGTCTCAAGGCAAGTCTGTTAGTGACTACAATGAATTACTTTCTGCCACTGAAGTCTGATTATTATTTGCCGAGAGCTGTTGCAGTAGATTTTCACATGTGTTATTGTTCCATTATCAACTAATCAATACTTTACAGTGTCTAGTCTTTCTATGCTGTCTCTTTTATTCACATTGAACGTTGTCTAACTGCACATAGAAATTAGGGTTGTGAAGATTAATATATATATATATTGAATATTTCAAGAATTTTTAAAGGAGCTTAGTGTTAATAAGTATGGATCAAATCTTATTTTACATCAAGTCTCCTTTCTTAATGCTTTTATATTTCCACTAAAAGACTAGGAAGAAAGATTACAACTCACTATAATGTTCATTCTATCTAGATTGCTTCTTTGAGTTTAAATTTTCTCTTCTCATATCAAATCTAAGTAAACACTCTCAGGTTTGCCTTCATTATTTTTCATAAGTTTTTTGTATTTTGCCCTTATTCAAGTTCATGAAATGCTATAAAGGAATGACTTATTCGTTCATACATTCAAATGACTTTCTGCTGTAATGAGATTCTGAAAGGTTTTTAAATTTGAAGAAAATATTTAGCATTTCTGTTTACTTATAACATCTATACTTAGCATGTAGCAATGACATCATTTTCAAATAATGCATTTTGCTCGCTAATTATGTATCCTCATAACTGCATGTTGATGTCCTTGATCTCCGAAGACACTGCAATGTTAAACGGGTAGTTTTAATCGGGACTCTAATTTCTAAGGTTAGCTTCAAGAAAAACCAACTTCTTCAGTCACTTTTTTTTTATCTTAATGATATGTTTGTTTTGAGTTAGTTTTGATTAAGCAGACCGATAATCAAACATACAAGATCTTGCAGAATTGGTCAACCCTGCTTTTCTGAGATGGAAGCATGTAATTTGAGGAAGATGTGATTGCTATTTTTTCGCAGATCAAGTGACTGTATAAAGTTTCTCACTTTGGCATGATGAGTTCTTTTGATTATATCTCTCCACAATTTCCTTTATTTGGCAGCAACTTGCTAAACCTTACAGATTCTTCGATTTGTGAGTATTTCAATTAGTGACCAAATCATTTAAGATCAGGGTACTTTCAATATATTATTGAATATCACACACAGCAATAACTTTCAAGTGACATTGACCTCTTGGTATGTTAAGTCAGTGTTCTTACACTATTCTATTGCTCTCCCCTTTGCTGCTGATATCATTGGGAAAAGCTTGAACTCTGTCACTATGAAATCTTCCCCTCTTTTCTTTTTCTCCCACTCTTCTCAGTCATCAGTGAAATTCATGATCAATCATCATCAACATTTAACATTCATTTACCATGCTGTCTTTGGTTGGACAGCTTGATCAAAATTTGCAAAGCTAGGGGCTGCACCAGGTTCCGCAGTCTGTTTTGACTTGGTTTCTATAGTTGGATGCCCTTCCTAATACCAACAACTTTACAGAGTGCACTGGGTACTTTTTATGTGGCACCAGCACCACTGGTTTTTATGTGGCACCAGCACCCACACCATTGTTTTTCAGACCATTTGTCTGTAGTAAATTAGAAATCATCATCATCGTTTAACATATTTTCCATGCTGGCATGGGTTGGACAGTTTGACAGAATCTGGCAAACTCCAGAATCTGGCAAACTGTGTGCACTGGGTGCTAATTTTTTTTTTGGGGGGGGGGGCATGGGCACTAATGAAGTTGTTGCTAAGTAACTTGCTAGCAAAAGAACAGGAAAAATCCCTTCTCAACTAATTCAGATGGTTTATTTCTAATACAGGTACAAAGCCAGAAATTTTGGTGGGACATACTAATTAATTAACATAACTCCTGTACTTAACTGTCATTTAATTGTATTAACCCCTAGACAGATGAAAAACGAAGTCCACTTTCAAGGGATTTGAACTGATTCCAGTTATTCTCCACTTATAATACATGTCAAAAATAATAATCATAATTTTAATTAGAATTAGAATTAGAATTTGAATTTTGAACCAGACCAGTTCAGGTCAGGTTGGAGATTTTAGAGGAAAGGTATTGTTGATTGTTCTGATTCTTTCTTGACCCTGGAGAGAAGAGAGTGTGATAGAAACTGATAACTCAGAAGAATGCAATATAACATGTATGTTTGATATTCTATCATTTCTAATATTAACTACAGCATTAAATAACATTCATATTGGCTTCAAATTTTGACACAAGGCCTGCACTTTGGGGGAGAGAGCTAGTTGATTGATTTCATCAACCCTGGTGGCTCAACTGGTACTTATGTTATCGACCTCAAAAGGATGAAAGGAAAAGTCGACCCCAGCAGAATTTGAACTCAGAACATAACAGATAAAATGCCACTAAGCATTTTGCCTATCAAGTGTGCTAATGATTCTGTCAGCTTGCCACATTTAGAAGTAATAATTGCTTCAAATTTTTGGCACAAGGCCAGCAATTTCGAGGTGGTCGTGAGTTGATTACATTGATTGGTACTTACTTTATCGACTTCAAAAGGACGAAAGGTAGAGTCGACCACAGTAGAATTTGAACTCAGAACATAAAGAGATGGACAAAATTCCACCAAGCATTTTGCCTGGTGTGCTAATGATTCTGCCAGCTTACCACCTTAACCCACCACTAAGATTCCTTTTTTTTTTTTTTTAATTCAGTTCTGTTATGTATGTGCTAACTTAAATTCATTGCTCTCACCTTCAACATTTTATCCATTTCCATCTTCCCTGCCCTGGCCATTTATTTTCTCCTATATTTCTTGTTCTTTTCTTTATTTATGTATTTACGACAGCTGATTTGTCCTATGTGGTAGTGGTTCCTTTTATAGGACATGCTCTATGAAATGTTTTATTGTTGTTGTTCTTAGTCTGCTTAAGACTGTAAGCATTAAGAAGGACTGCTTTCATATTTCATTCGCTTTGAAATGTACTATATTCCTTCCCAGATTCACTTTTACTCTACAGCATTCATATTCCTTGTTTTACACTTTTTACTTTATATTTACCGAACAGCACTGTCTGTGCATCAATGCGCATGCACGTGTGCCCCCACACACTTACACACTGACACTTAAACACACTTTACTCTTGTGACATCTTTGTTCGTTCTGCTTTGATGTTCTAAATACTTGACAGCCTTCTTCCTCTTTCCTTAACCCATTAAGGAATCTCATTTGCTCTATTTCCTTTCTCACTGCACCTTTTAGCTTCCCTCTTAGTCTCTTTCTTCTCCTTTCCATTTTCTTCATGTCCTACTTACTTTCCAGTTTACCTTGGCATTTCACTGTGATGTTCATTGTAATTGTGGCAAGATGATTTCCCTTAACAACAGGAATATTATAACATATAATTTTTGATAATTCCTCGTTCACTGTAGACTAGATGTCCTTTTAAACATCTCCTCTTTACTCTGGTTTAAGTTTGGTTTCCTCCCTCCCTTCTATTATCCCTCTCCTATCACAGACCACCCAGACATCAATTCTTTGGTTTGGTTGTATTTGATTTTGCTCTGCTTAATATTTTCTGTATTATTGGTCTAGCCCCGACTCTTTCACCTGAGATATTGTTCAATAATTAATATAATGTTTGTCTTGCATACAAAACTGATCATTTGCTTCATTAAATTAACATACATCTATTTTCTTCACCACCCCCCAAGCAACTTTATCCATTTTCTAATTCCATTGTATTTCATCAGTTCCGTATGAATTCAACTTTGAAAAATGCCATCTAAAGGCTCATAAATATTTACATTTCTACATGTGATTTCCCATGCTATGGTCTTTTTGCAGGGCATCTACTTGTATAAATCTTGGGGAATAGATCAGTTATGGATGAATAGTCATCATATTTCAAACCAGTTGTAAACTAGGAGTGAAGCATGATTTTTTAAAAATTTTCTTTTTTAGCAAGAGCAGATTGTGGCAAAGTGAGCAGTATTCTAATGTATAACAGGAGCATTTATGTGGTTGCCTAATTTGCAAGAAATAGATACCAAGTTTCCTTCAGATTATACTTTGCTGCCTTAAAAAAAAAAAAAAAAAAACTGGTTAAACTGCACTAGACTATGTTGTCTTTAAAGATTTTAAAGATGGAAAAGTTACGGCTGGAATGACGTTTATCATAGTTCTACCTGTGTAGAGTTGACCTGGAATTAATTGACAACAAAAATTATGATAGCAGAAATTGTAACTACTCTTCAACAGCAAATCTGTCAGTTTTTCATCTCTTATAGCCATTGCTCTGTGCTTGAGTTTCTGTTGCAGTAATGCTGGCAAGAATTTTTGTTTGTTTGTTCCCAAAAAATGCTACATTCAGCAGATATTAAAGATTGATTTCACTTTTCTGATGAGTTAGGTTCATGTGACTGCTAAGAAATAAGGCTAATAGTTTCAATTAACTAATAGCTAATGCGTTTGTGTGCAAGGTTAAATATGCATTTTGTATGTATATGTAAACATGCACACAGATAAATAGATATATCTCTGTATACATGTGTGTGTATGTGTATATATATATCCATGTGTGTGTATATATATATATATATGTATAGCTTCTGTGTAAAACAGACACACACACACATGCACACTCATACATACACATACGACAGGCTTCTTTCAATTTCCATCAACCATATCTACTCACAAGATTTTGGTTGGCCCAGGTCTGTAGTAGAAGACACTCCTCATGAGTGCAATGCAGTAGGACTGTGCATAAAATGATGTATTGAGTTTGTTAATCAAGCAGCCACACCTGAACCTATATTTGATTGCATATAGATAGGACATATGTATATAATATGTGTTCAAAGATATACCTATGTGTGTGAGTGCATATGGTATGTAAGTGCATGTATGTATGTGCATGTATGTATATGTGTGTGCATATATGTGTGTGTGAATGTATATACATGTGTGTGTGTGTGTGTGTGTGTGTATATATATATATATATATATGGCCTGGGTCTCTGTAGGTTATGATGACAAGTATTCCAGTTGATTCAATCAGAGGAACAGCCTGCTCATGAAATTAATGTTCAAGTGGCTGAGCACTCCACAGACGTGTACCCTTAATGTAGTCCTCAGGGAGATTCAACATGACACCAAATGTGACAAAGCTGGCCCTTTCAAAGTACAGGTACAACTCATTTTTGCCAGCTGAGTGAACTGGAGCAACGTGAAATGAAGTGTCATAACACACCACCAGGAATTGAAATCACGACCTTACAGTTGTGAGCCGAATACCCTCAACACTCTGCCATATGATTTTAATCGATCTTAATTTTAATGTCTACTTTTCCATTTTTGCATTAGTTAGACAGAATTTGTTGTGGTACATTTTCTGTAGAAAGATGCCTTTCCTGTTGCTAACCCTCACATGCTCGCAAACAGTGTAATATTTCCCTATGTTCAGACATGTTTGCATAGCAGATTGAAAATGAGCAACAACGTTTGCATGATAATGATGCTCATTTAAAACTATTGAGCAGTTTCAAAACAATGAGTCATAAGCACAAAATCACTTCTGGCATTCCGTCAAATATGACAAGTAGGGGTTCCGGTTGATCCAAACAACGGAACAGCCTGCTCGTGAAATTAATATGCAAGTGGCTGAGCACGCCATAGACACGTGTATCTTTAATGTAGTTTTCGGGAAGATTCAGCATGACACAGAATATGACAAAACCGGCTCTTTGAAATACAGGTACTATTCATTTTTGCCAGCTGAGTGTACTGGAGCAACATGAAATAAAGTGTCTTGCTCAAGGACACAACACATCGCTGGGAATTGAACTCATGACCTTACAATCATGAGCCAAATACCCATAACCACTAAGCTATGCGTCTTCACCAAACACACGCTTGCATAAATGCACACACACACACACACACACACACACACACACACACACACACACACTTGCATGCATGTGTATTTGTGTGTCATAGAGCTTTCAGTAAGTTTTCAAGAGTGGTGATAGAGCAAATGATAACAACAGTATAGCTAATGAAATCCATATTGACATTTTGCATAGACACATAACATGTGAGGCAAAGTCAGACTACATTTGAGACATTCATATTGCACTTCTCTGGGTCATAAGGGAAACGTGTGAAACCTAATGCCTGAAACCGGGAATTAAAAAACCTGATTGGGGTGCTGTGAGGGGAAAGCTTTTCCTTTACTCTAGTGTGGCTGCCACAGTAGAATAAATATTAATTTATAAATTTAGATTGTGTTGTTAGAAGAATAAAAGAAACAAAACATATAATTTTAGTTATATTCCCTATATAATGGACACAGTAGCCTACATAATTGTGAACCTCAGTCACGCCACCATGTCATGTCTTTCATTCTTTCATATCTTGTCTTTCTATCTGTCCCTACATACATCATAGATACATACATATAAACGTGTGTGTGTGTGTGTGTGTGTGTATACACATATATATAGGTATGCACTCACACGTAAGTATTTGTGTGTGTGTGTGTATAATATTTGTGTATATGAATATACACACACACATAAACAAAAGTGTGTATGCATGTTTATGTATGTATATATGCATATATGTATATATTGGCTATGTGGTTAAGAAGGTTGCTTCTGAACCACATGACCTCTGGTTCGGTCCTACTGTGTGGCACCTTACGCATGTATCTTCTGTTGTAGCCCCAGACTGACCAGAGCCTAGTGAGTAGAGTTTGTGGATGGAAACTCTGGTGAATCCCATCATGTTTATATATATCTATATGTGTCTGTGCTTTCATATTGCTTGATAGTCGTAAATGAGTGTCACTGTCATACAAGCGGTGTCATCCATTTAGTAGAGCTTGATGTAGTCCTGTGGCTTGCCAGCTTCTGTCAAACCGTCCAACCCATACCAGCAGGGAAAGCATATATTAAATGATGATGATGGTAAAAATGTATGTTTACATGTATGCATATGTGTGTGTGTGTATATATATATATATATACATATCATTATCGTTTAACGTCCGCTTTCCATGCTAGCATGGGTTGGACGATTTGACTGAGGACTAGTGAAACCAGATGGCTACACCAAGCTCCAATCTGATTTGGCAGAGTTTCTACAGCTGGATGCCCTTCCTAACGCCAACCACTCTGAGAGTGTATATATATATTTATTACAAAGGGGTCTAATGCCAGATCGAACCATCTCAAGTGTAACTGTCCGAAATGGTCGTGACTTCTGGCACTTGACTGATGAAAGAAAGCCAAGAATGACCTGTCTTTTTTGGCCTGTCCTACATCTAATTGTTGTTTCTCTTGTCTGCTTTTGTGCCATCTATTTGTCCGACCATATTAATGCCCTCTATTGCGTTTTTGTTCCATTTTTATATTTATATATATTTACACACACACTGTTTAGATTGATTAGTGTTATCTGCTAAGATAATGGAAATGAACATCCCTCCAAATTGAAGGAATAACACCAACAACAATTAACATGCTTACATGTGACAAGTGCAAAGACAGCTACGCACAGACTCACTGATACTAGACAGTCTTGTTCCAGTCATGGCTCTTCCTCCTGGGAATGGGTTTGTTTTTTAACTTAATTGTGCCTGCCCAAATGCATCAGTAATGTTTCCCATATGGCAATAAGGTGAACAAATATTTGTGTGTGTGTGTGTGTGTGTGTAAACACACATGCATGTACATCTGTTTGACGACTCCCATCACTACTCAATGTCTCCCTTGTGTACATCTGTTCAGGAAGAGAAGAAATTATCTAATGAACACAAGCAAGTGCTGATATGATTCATTAGCTAACTTTGACAGAATGAAGGCACTCTAGCACCCATGTTGAGTGTATTCTTTCCCTTTCCCTTCTTTGTACTAACACACACACACACATGCACACACATACATGGCATCATTGTCATCAGCCTCATCACCATAATTTTTAGGTTTGCTGCCTTTTTTTCCTGCTAGCATGGGTTGTGGCTGTTTTCTTAAAGTTTGATACCCTTTTTGACAAGCACCCTTCTTCTACAGCCTGGCAAGCTTCTACAATGTCAGTGAATGTGTTTTTTTTTTTTCATTATTTCCTCAATATCAAAATGTGAATTTTGTTTGAATAGCTGACAACTGTGTGTGTAGCATAGACATTAGGCTCCATTCCACTATCTGCTTTGGAGCTTAGTGCAGTTCCTTTGGCTTGCCAGCTTCTGTAAAACCGCTTAACACACGCCAGCATGGAAGACAGATGTTAAACGATGATGATGATACATATATATGTACATTCTGTGTTCAAATTTTGCCGAGGTCCTTCATCATTTCAGGGTCAATAAAATAAGTACTAGTTGAGCACTGGGGTTGATGTAATTGACTTAACCACTCCCTTGAAATTGCTGGCCTTGTGCCAAAATTGGAAATCATTATTATCATTATTAAGGCAGTGAGCTGGCAGAATCGTTAGCACATGGGCAAAATGCTTAACCTGCATTTTATCTGTCTTAATGTTCTAAGTTCAGTTTCTTTTGATGTTGACTTTGCCTTTCATCCTTTCAGAATCAATAGAATAGGTACCAGTTGAACACTGGGATCAATATAATCGATTTACCTCCTCCCCAGAAATTGCTGGCCTTGTGCCAAAAGTTGAAGTCATTGTCATTATTATTAATATTATTATAAAATTCACTCAGAAAAAACAATGATTTCCTTGCCTGTTTCAAATGGTGTCTTTCTCTATATTTACTATGTCAGTTTTGTACATGCAACATGGCAACAGGTGTGTTTTGATATGACCCATTGAATGCAATCAGGCATAGAAGAACAGCTGTTGAATTATATAATGATGATGATGATCACAATGATGATCATGATGGTGATCCTTACCCTGTCTGTATACATACATTTACATTCTTTTTTTTTGTTTTTTTATTGAATATGTAAAGCTTCATTTAAATACTAAGCTGTTGTGTTTCTTGCCTAAATCTCCTATCTAAATCGTTTCTCTTAATTATATACATCTAGTCTGACAAATCATATCTTAGTCACCTATAGAATCTCTATGGCTTTTTTTTCTTTCTTTGGGTTTTGTTTTGCGTTTGTTTTTTTTTCCTTACCTTTTCTTTTCTCATGGTAAATCTAAGAATGCAAATACAGTTTCAGAAATCTCATAACATCAACTTGCAATGAGAAGAAAATTCAAAATTTTTTGGTGACAGAAAAAGAACCATGCCTATAACAAGATTAAAACTCTCTTCCAGTAGCTCTAGTATTATCTGTTTTTCTAACCTTATTAAAAAGATTTTTGCTAAACCAGACATCAACTAATTTTCTCAAATCCTTGTGTTTTACTTCAGTGTACAAATGACCAACATAAGCGACAAATATTGGAATATGTGACTTCTCTTATAGAAAATATTTCAATCATATTGGTGGAAGACACAATGAACAATAAGTTGAATTATATATAAAGGTGTCTACTAAAGTTTAGTTCAAAATTTAACAGTTCTTTGGTATGTAGCAGATGTTGTGCGAGGTACATGTAATGTTGAGTTTGATATGAATAAATTTACCAAGGCTGTGAGAGTATTAGCAAGTACTATGAAAGTGAAGTATTGATTTCTGTTGACTAGTCACCAGAAAATTTAAATATATATATATAGAGAGAGAGAATGAGAGAGCTATAGTTACCTGAACCAGGACATGCAAGGATCACAGTTTGTTGCTGTACTAACACACCAATATATGAAACATCACCCCTGAACTCATGTATGTAACAGCCTAGACCAGTGCTACTCAAAGTGGTGGTCTGCGGACTGGTGCCAGTCCGCGAGCCATCAGCTGCCAGTACGGGGTGAGTTTCCAGAAAAGAAAGAAACATTATAAAATGCTTATAAATACTTATGTAATATTGTATTTGTTTACAAAATAATATAAGATGAAAGAAATTGTCAACTTTTATTATATTTATCATATATATATTTCCGGTATAAATTAATATTACTAAGAAATATTACGGACTCTGGCACATCGGAAAAAAAAAAAGAAAAAAACTGCCCGTGTGCCACAGAACTAGCTGCAGTTTCAATAGCTTAATTAGCCCTTAAACATTGTGCTGGGATGCACATGAACGATCATAAATACAAAGCAACAGCAACTGTTACTTTGTGACCTAGTCCGCCTTGCATGGTACAGCTGTGGCCACTGCTCGGAGATTCTGTGTTGTTACTCATCCTGCTAGAAATAGCAGCCTTACCTCCTTCACATCGTACTTTACATTAGTCAACGAACTACTCTTTCTTTTTTCAAAATGATAGTCAAGAGTAGATATATATATATATATACCTTTAAAAAATTGTGTGTTTGGAATAGCTTTGGTAATAAACCTGTTCATTTAAGACCAACTTGTGGGGTAGATCACAACAAGAGCAACCAGCTGACTTTACAGAATAGTAAGAACACCAGATGAACTACCTTGTATTTAATCTGTCTGTCTATGTTCTGAGATCAAACCACATACAGGCCAACTTTGCTTTTCACATCCTTCTGGAATTGAAAATGTACCTGTCTTAGCAATGGATGGCTGGAATATTTAGAGCCACAAATGGGATGCAGCAGGACAGTGAAGAGAAAAGGCATGACCCTGTGGTAAAGAAGCATGTTTTGCAATCACATGGTTTTGGTTCAATCCTGTTACACAGCACCTTTAACAAGTGTCTTCTACAATAACCCCTGGCCAGTTAATGATTTGTGAGTGAATTTGATAGACAGTATCTGTGTGGAATCATGTATGTATGTATGTATGTGTGTGCATGTGCATGAACATACATGTATGTATATATGTATGTGTACACACACACACACACACACATATATATACTAGCAGAAATACCCGGCTTTGCCCGGGTTAAAGAGAATAATGAAATCTAAAAACGCCGTCTAGACTATGCAACCCTCAACTGTTAGTAGCTACGATACCATATTTCTACATTAATAACTCTCCAATCCATGCCAGCATGGAACATAGACATTAAGTGGAGTGCCAGTCTCTCATCTAGGAGGGCTTTGAAATCAATGTTACCAACTGGGGACTATGTGTGTCGTAGTGATAATAAAAAGACCCAAAGGAGGTCTGCATCGAAGTAATTTTACTCAACACTTTGCAAGTGAATCAGTGGAGGTAAAGATGCGTCTC
>NC_068990.1:61938110-61944752 GCF_001194135.2 Octopus bimaculoides | reverse complement strand
AAAATGACTTTCTAAAATGAAATTCCTTTATACAGCTGAGGAGTACATTTTCATTGTATTTTCTGTAGTGTTCTCACTACATGAATAAATGGAGCTTGTACGAAACGTACGTACTGCTATAACCTATTGAATTTTTGTTGCTTAACTTCAAATTTTATTCACCAAATCTCTTGATTTTGTTTTTGGTTTTTATCCTACCAAATTCTGGTGCCTCAAACATTTTAAGTACCACATTTAATCTTTTGATTAAATCTATATTATATATATATATGTATGTATATGTCTGTGTGTGTTTCCTTGTGTTTTTCCCTGCCACTGTTTGACAAGCAGAGTTGGTTTGTCTATGCCCCTGTAACTGATCAGCAAATGAAACTGATGGAATAAGTACTAGACTTAAAAATAAGTATGGAGGTGGTTGATTTGTTTGACTTAACCCTTCAGAGTGATTCCGCAGCATAGTCACAGTTGTATGACTGAAACAAGTAAAAAATAAAAGATATCCAAACTGCAGCATGTGATTCATTACTGTATGTAAATGTGTACAATGTAGTGTGTGTGTGTGTGTATTCTTATAAGTAACCTCCCATGATCCGTATTTATTTTGAAATCCTGTTCAGTCTCGTGTAACCTCATCCAAAATTGAGACAAGCACCAACACTTCTATGTAGTGTGTTTGAAAAATTGTAAAGACCTTTTGATATGAAACCATTGGTTGCCATGTTAACCTACAAATAAAGTGTATATGTATACATATACAGACACGTGTTTGTGTATGTATGTATGTATGTATGTATAAGGGGCATAGTATAATTGCTAGTACATCAGGTCTGTAACTGAAAGCCTGGTGAGCCACTGCTGACTTCTTCCATACCAAATGGCTGCCCAGTCAGCGTTGAACCTAATCTACACAATACTGATAACAACAACAACAGCTTAGTATGGTATTGAGACTTATCCTGGAGGGATGAAAGGCTAAACTTTGCCAACAATTGAAATCTGAACCAAAAGAAATAAAAATTAAAACGTGACCATATTGCTGCTGATTGAAGCAAGATAGTATATATTAAATCTTGACCGTATTGGTGTGGAGTAAAGCAAGATAAAATATATTAAACTTCAAATAGATTAATAATGAAACCAGACCTTCTCTGAGCAGAGTTTAATAGACTGGACTTGTAGACAAGTGGTTAATGCCCTTTGTGTGCGGCATGTCAAAAATAGGCAGCAATAAGTTTCCAGAGAATTGCAACTGTTACACAGCGTTTCCATTATTAGACTTGACCTCTTCTGCAGACTCTGCTGTGCTTGGAAACTGCTGTTGCTGCTGTCACTGCTGCTGCAATCACTAGTACCATCACCATCATTGCAAACAGCATTGCTCTTCCACCCAGCAAACGTCCACCATCTGCAATATCACCTCTGCCACTACCTAAAAGCCCACCACACACATGCTGTTACTACAAACCAATACCATTAATGCCACCAATCACTAACATCCACTGCTACTACCACTACCAACATGACTGCCACTGCCACCATCATCACCACCACCACCACCACCACCACCACCACTACCACCTTTAAATTTGAATAGGGATAAGAACAGTACTTAAAAGCAGGATGATTGAAGCAAAACTCTCTAAATGATAATATTTAAATATCAAATGTTCTTAAATTTCATAGCTCTTGGTTTAACTCAAACCACAAGACTGTCTACCCCACTGCTCCCACCCGACAATCTCACTATTGTTTTTTTTTTTGTTTTGTTATCCTTACATTGGTGAATGTTATGGGTGGTTTACTGAAATGTTACAATTCAATGCAAGATGTCTGTATATCTTTTCTCTTTTATCTTCTGCTTGTTTTCTGTCGTTAGACTGTGGCCCTGCTGGGGCACTGCCTTGAAGAAATGTAACCAGTTGAACCAACCTCAGTACTTGATTTCATTTTTTTTTAGTCTGGTACTTATTCTATTGGTCTCTATTTGCCAAACTGCTAAGTTACAGGGGTGTAAATACACCAAACAGTGTCAAGCAGTGTTAGGGGAGAAACACATACACACACACAAATGTATGTGACAGTCTTCTTTCAAGACTATATTAGAACACTTTACCAAGGAACCATTCAATGGGACTGAACCCAGAACCATGTTGTTGAAAAGCAAACTTCTTACCACACAGCCACACAGCAAATACCATGTTTGACACAAACCATTGCTGAAAGAATGTCTCCTTAATTCCATTACAATAATGAACTCAAACATGTCTTGATGTCTCCTCTTTTTGTTTTTTTTATTTTTGGTCTGCCTATCTCTCCCATTCTCTCCCCCTCTCTTCCTATTTGTCTCGTTATTTAGTTCGTTCATATAGTTTAATTTTATTGATTATTTTGTTCTTGTTTTTGTTTTGTTTTTTTTTTCCTATTTTCTTCATCTTAAGAACAATCCACCATCAGACTACAGTGCATAAAAAAAAAATATATAAATAAACTGAAAGAAAAACAACAAAAAAAAACAATGGCTGACGTAAAAAAAAAAGAAAAAAATTTAATGCAAACGAATAAAACAAAAAACAAACAGATAAACAAGCAAAACAAAAACCAAAAAAAAAAAATCCCAAGTTCTTTTGAGTTGTTAAGAATCATGCGTAACCATAACAGTAGAAAGTGTGAGTATGTGTACTGGACTGGTTTGTTGTTGGACTATTTATAACGTTGACCTATTGTTTAGTTATACATGGCTAAAGGGAGGCCAACAACGCGCTGAGCAATCGATTTCAATCGGAGCTAATCTGAAATCATTTAGTATAACACAGCATTTGATTATTGGATGGTATGACTGCTTGTATTGCAGAGATGCCGACAAGAGGGAGAGACTGACAGACAAACAGACTGACAGAGACAGGGACGAGAGAGAGAGAGAGAAGGAGAGATTGGTTGATTTGAGATAGATTGAGTGAGGGGTGAATGAGATTGTACGGATCAGTTTGTGCTGGTTACATTTAAAAGTCTATTTTATATGGATAGAATAAAACATAATGTGTGATGTTATATCTGACTTCCTGTCTTATCATGTGACCACAGCTTCCTGCCACAGGCCTGGCATTTGTCACTGGCAGCAGCTGCAGTCTAGAATCGTTATCATCAGTTACACTCACACACACACACATACACACATTCTATAATGTGTGTGTATACATGTATATATATGTGTGTTTGTGCATGTATATATACATGTATGTATATATGTACATATGCATATATGTATATATATATATATATATATATATATATATATATATATATATATATATATATATATATATATATAGACACGTGTGCTATATATATATGTGTGTATATATATGTACATGTGTGTAGTATACATATATATATATGTACATATGTATGTGTGTGTATGTATATATATATATATATATATATATATATATATATATATATATATATACATGTATACATGTGTCTGTGTATATATATATATATATATATATATGTATATGTACACACATGTATATATGTATGTGTGTGACATATATACATATCCTGACACACTCTCATATTAAAATAGTATTTGTCGCACACACGCACGCATGCAGTGACATAAATGCACAAATATTAAAATATAATAATAATAATAATAATAATAATAGTAATAATAGAGCAAAAGATCATGGAAGGGATCTGTAGCATGTGCATGCATGGCTGTACGTGTGTGTGTGTGCTTCTGTGTGTGTCATTGAATGTTTAAATGAGTTTGTGTATGCATATCCTCTGTCCAAAAAGGTTAAACCCTCAATTAATATCTTTGCTTGTCTCTTCTCTGCTCAAATAGCTTTATTCCTCTCAGCTCTTTCAGAACTTGGAGGAAGTTACAGAGACTTAGGAAATCCTTAGCTAACACTCCTCTAACTTTATCATTGCACACAAACACACACTCATGATTACGCATGGAATGTGTGCGTGTGTGTGATATATACATGTATATACTTATATGTGTACATACATACAAACACATATGCATATATTTATATATATATATATATATATATATATATATATATATATATCATCATTGTTTAACATCCGTCTTACATGATGGCATGAGTTGGACGGTTTGACAGGAGGCAGCCAGGTAGAAGACTACATCGGGTTACTGTGTCTGTTTTTGGTATGGTTTTTACGGCTGGATGCTCTTCATGACACCAACCACCCTGCAGAATGTTCTGAGTGCTTTTTATGTGGCACCAACACAAGTGAGGTTAGTTTTGGCATGGTTCTTACAGCTTCCAAATGCCAACCACTTCACAGTGTGGATTGTCTGCTCTCCATTATAGCATGGTTTCTATGGCTGGATGTCTTTCTGAGCACCAACCACTTTACAAAATATTCCAGTTTCGTTGTTTTTCATAGCACCAGCACTATAAAGGTTGTCTTGCTCTCAGCATGATTTAAGCTGAAGCTCTGCATTATTGCTGTTTAAATTTACCTACCTAACATATGGAGTGTGTTGTGTTGTTGAGCGAGGCAGTTTATTTTACGTTGCTCCAGTTCACCCAACCGTAGAAATGAGTTGCGACGTCACAGGTGCCAAGCTGTGCTGGCCTTTGTCTTTCTCTTGGATAACATTGGTGGCATGGTGAGAAGAGGTTGGTATGCATGCACAACTGCTGGTATTCCATAAACAACCTTGCCTGGACTTGTTCCTCGGAGGGGAACATTCTAAGTGCAATATCATGGTCATTCATGACTGAAGGATGTCTTTATATATAATCATGATGAACCCCCACAAAGGGGTGAAAACAATCAATGGTTCTTATCTAAATTCTGATTGCCTTCCTTTTTCTTAATATATAAGAGCTGTACACCACCTCAAACAATCTATACATTCACACACAAACTGTCTGTTCATATGTACTGTTGTCTTGACAAGACATGATGGCTGTAAATGAGCATCACTGTCATACAAGTGGGGCGTTAGTTTCCAGCCTTCTGTGGAAAATATTTCTGGCCAAAGAGAAATTAACTTGCTTGGACAAATGTAAGCCATTCACGACAGGATTGGCATCCTGCTATACAAGGATTTTCTTCAATAGATTCCATTTGACCCAAACTAACATGGAAAAGTGGACATTAAAACAATGATTATGATGCATATGTCCTTTATGTGCTTTATGTGGAAATATGTATATGTGTGTGTGTGTGTGTGTGTATTTATATTCCTTTGCTTATTTCAGTCGTTTGACAGCAGCCATGCTGGAGCAACACCTTCAGGGATTTTAATCAAACAAATCAACTCCAGGACTTATTTATTATGCCTAGTACTTATTCTATCAGTCTCTTTTGCTGAACTTCTAAGTTACAGGAGCATAAACATGCCAATATCAATTGTCAAGCAGTGATGGGGAAACAAAGACACCCCCCCCCACTTACACACACACAAGCACTCACATATGCATATATATGATGGGCTTCTTTCAGTTTCTGTCTACTGAATCCACTCACAAGGCTTTGGTCGGCCTGAGGTTATAGTAGAAGACACTTGCCCAAGGTGCCATGCAGTGGGACTAATTCCAGAACCATGTGGTTGGGAAGTAAGATTCTTAGCACAGCCATGCCTGCACCTATATCTATTTATCTATATATATATATATATGCGAGTAAAAATAAATACAAAAAAGGTGGGGTTTTTTGTATGATTGTGTATAGAGGAATATATTATTTTGCTTAAAAGAGTTCCAACATTGTCTGTTTTTTATGTTTTATTTATATTCCTGCAGAACTAATGTGGGGTATAGAATATGGAATATACAATATATAATATAATATACAATATACAATATAAAATAAAATAAAATAAACATGGATGGCACCATGAAAGAAAGTATTGAATGTAGATGAAATATTGAGTGTTCAATATAAAGGATCAAATATATAAATATATAAATATAAATATATATATATAAAGGCGACTCGAGTTTCAGGGCTATTTCCCTTCGTCATGGCCGGTATGACAGACTTTTATATATATGTATATATATATTGTATATGTATATATGTATATATATATATTTATATATATGCCATAATGTGTATATATACATATACATGTATACACATTGTAATGTCGATATTACTTCTCCTTTCCTCATTTAAATCATTATTTTTACTACTCACTCTGTACAGCTTATGTTAAGCCTATTTGGATCTTGCCTTGGCGTTGAGAAGAATGCCGCCTTTGTATCAGTGGAAATCTTACCGATCTACCTTCAGTTTTGGAATACTATACTAGCCGGGAACCTGCATGATATGCTAATGAGGTGATCATCAGAATTATAATTATCCCCTCAATCTATATACATAAACGTGTATGGAGAGAGAGAGAGAGAGAGAGATATAAACACACATGTGTATATATATCTGTTTATATGTATATACACACACATATACACATGTATGTATATGGGTATAATATGTATAAATATGTATCTATACATGTATATATATGTATACATTTGTATGAATGTCTGTGTACATGTATGTGTGTGTGTATGTATAAATATTACATATACATGTATTATGTGTATGTGTGTCTGTATGTATATGTATGTATATGTATATATATAT
>NC_068990.1:61924874-61937854 GCF_001194135.2 Octopus bimaculoides | reverse complement strand
ATATATATATATATATATATATATATATATATATATATATATATATACACACACACACACACATATATGCAGCTGTAATATTTTACCTCTAACAGGATAGTAGAGATAAATCATCACTTTACTCCTTCATTTATATTCCCAACCGATTAATGTGATGACATGTGATAGAAACAAAACTTCTCTAAAAAAAAAAAGAAAAAGAAAAGGAAAAAACAAAGTGTAAAAAAATAAGAAAGAAAGAAAGAAAAAAACAAGCCAAACAATAAATCAGAATTCTTTGCTAATCAATCCCCTACATGCTCTAGGAACCTGCTGAGATAATATTGTTCAAGTTTAAGGTTGTAGTTGTCTTATTTTTCCCTATCAAATGTTACTGAGGTTTCAAAATTCTCTAATAAGGCCTCCCTGCTGGATGATTAAACATTTTCATGCTATCATCTATGGCTTCTGATTATTGCCTTGTATTCCTATTTGTTTGTATTGTTTGTTTATTGTTGTTGTTGTTGCGGTGGTGGTGGTGGTGGTTATTACTATATATTTTGTCTTTATGATTATGCTATATTTTTTGGTTTATTTATATATATATATATATATATATATTCTTTACAGTGATGAACATTTGATGTCAGTGTTAATACAATACTTTCAGATGTTATTACATGTTTTGCTTTGTTTTTGTTTTTTTTTTCTTTTTCTTTTCTTTTCTTTGGTGTCAGAATTATGGGGTTGTTATGTGTTATTTTACATATATCACTTATTATTATCTTGTCATTTAGTGAATATCAATTTCTTGCACTGATCTAACCTATATTCAACTGTGCATCCACAATACCAGCAACTTAACCATGCTGTCTGAGAGTACACCACCACAAATATATTACTAAAGTTAATCATCATCATCGTCATCATCATCATTTAACATTTGTTTTCTATGCTGCCTTGGGTTCGCTGGGGGTGAGAGGACCCAGTGATCCGCAAGGCTGCATCGAGCTCCAGTTGCCTGGTTTGGCATGGTTTCTGTGGTTGGATGCTCTTCCTAATGCTCTTTCCATTTGACTGTGTTGCAGGGTGCTTTTTTTTATGTGTCACTGGCTCTAATGAAGTTGTTAAGTAACTTTGCATGACAGAAAAAGAGCTTGCAAATAGAGTCTTTCATCGAGTATATAAGACTCAGTCTCTTGACTCTACTTCATTACTGAGATACTGAAAAAACTCTCTCTCCCTCTGTCATAATGTTTGTTTTTATGTTCAGTTATAATAAAATCAATTTTACATTAATATTATGGGTTACTCTATGTATTTGTTGAGTACAAATTTATTATTCTCAAACAAGAATATTATTGGCATTGACTTCAAGTTTTGGCCAGTCAGACCATTGTCAGACTGTGATGCATTGAAGTAGATCTTGGTTTTATATTTGTTGAGTTAAAATCTTCCTTGGGCATATGCATTTGAGTGGAGTGGTTATTAGGTTTTAGGGTTATTATGGAGAGATGTTTTTATACTAACCACATCATGGCATGTCGAACTAATAACCCCTCATCTTACAAATAAAAACAGGAAATACCCTAAATAACAACGAATAAAGAAGCTGACCAGTTTAAAAATATCACCTACTTACATTCCTTTGTTAACCCCTAAAAGAATTAGATTACAAAACAAGTTGACACACCCAATTACAAAGGTTTTAAATTCTGGACTTTGTACATTTGACCTTTACATTCTCAAAGCAAAGGACTAAAACCAAAGATAACTAAATTACTGATACATCTTACTGAAAGGAACACACCTAAATATGCACACTTGCTTGCAAAGTTCTACATACATGGATAAATTCCGAATAATAATATAACTCTAAATTTAATCATTAAAAATTTCTCCAAAGCACCACTCCATAACAACCCATCCTAAAACCTAAAACCACTACAATCAAACCTATATACCCAAGGTTTTAACTCAACAGAGACTATAAAGCCAAGATTAACTTCAAATTCATCGCAGTCCAACAATGGCTTAACTAACGAAAACTTCAAAGTTACTGTCAATAATATTCTTGTTTAAGAATTATATATATATATTGTATGTAATGTGCATACACACATCACACATTGACGACTGTGAAGTCATCATCCCTGTATAACAAAAAAACAAAAAGAAAATCGAAGCTGTGCAGTAGAATGTTAAAAACAATGTTATAATTTAATAATGTGATAATTTGACTGTGTGTGACAGGAAACATCATATCAATGGCTTTTTTCACTGATAGTACCTGACATTCCTTTGTAAAGCAGAACAACTAGAATGAATTGCTCTTTTTTTTTCTCCCCTCTGCATTTGTGTTTGTCTAAATGTATAATTGTAACTATAATGTCAGTGCCAAAGATATGCAGTATGTATATACCTACATACATGCATACATACATACATGTGTATGTGTGTGTGTATATGTATGTTTTTTTTCTACCTTTATTCTTGGTATATTTTAATGGAAAGGTAATCCAGTATACAAACATCATATCCATAATAGAATGTAATCATTTTGCACTTGTCACTCGAGGTATTCTATAAAAATATTTTGTGTACACCTTTTAATAAGACACAACATCATTTAGCTAAGATACAGCTATGTGGAGATACAACTTATGAGAAGTAGCAGTCACACGTCCCCACCCATACTAGGGTTAAGAGGGATAATTTAATTCTAAGAAGTATTATTCAGCAGCAAAAAAGAAATAAGACCTAGTTGGTTTGGCCATGGCTATTAGTTTGTTCAAATAAGGCTGACCTAGTACTAAAATAACATTGAAGACAACATCATTTATAATTAGATCTTTATCGTTTATATCTTTTACTTGTTTCAGTCATTAGACTGTAGCCATACATGAACACAGCCTTGAAAAATTTTTTAGTTAAATAAATTGACCCCAGTACTTTTGTTTTTTCAAGCCTAGTACTTGTTCTATCAGGCTCTTTTGCCGAACCGGTAAATTACAGGGATGTATGCACACCAACACTGTTTGTCAAGCAGTAGTGGGAGACAAACACACACACACACACACACGCATGATGGGTTTCTCTCAGTTTCCATCTCTACCAAATCCACTCAGTCTTTGGGCAAATGTCTTCTACTATAGCCTCATGCCAACCAAAGTGCCACACAGTGCAACTGAACCTGGAACCATGTAGCTGGGAAGAAATCTTCTTATCACACATTAATCTATATCACTATACAACCATCTCACATAGATCCTTAGATACCGCCATCTTACACAAGTCTATAGAAAGACACAACCTTCTTAGTTAGCTCCCTAACTGTAATTACTCAGATAAATTACTGTTAAAAATTAGCTTACACAAATCTATAACTGAATATGCTCACCTAATACTGATCTATTGAATATAATCACCTTACAGCGATCTGGTGATGGATATAATTACATTACAGTGATCCAGTTCTGGATATAATCACCTGACAGAGATAAGTTTGATAGTAATCACTTTAGTAAAACCTAGCGAAGCTTGTTATCATTTCATGTAATTCAAACACTCAATTAGAAAGTAAGTTAGCATAGAGCATCAAATAATTAAATAGATTTAGTACAAATGTACACTCTATTGGATTTAATTGTAGTTATTCAAAAATATTACAAAGTTATATCATAGAGTATGAACTAGTTTAGAAAATGATTTGCAGATACATAGTCTTGCGCTGTTAACTTAACTAACTTTTACTAACTTCCACATTATCAAGTTGCCTTAGAGCATGGACATCTTAGAGGTTTAGTTTGAAATATAGTGTGGTGTATATTTAATTGGAAATGTGCAGTTGTCTATCAGCAATGAAGTGTGAGGTTTTTTGCTGGGGGCTAGACTGAAGGTTTCATTCATGGTTTTCTTAGGTTATTTTAGACAACTAAGACTATGTAGTTAATGTGTCTCTTGAATACCTATGAGTAGAAATGTCCAGAGAGAGCATGAGGGGAAAATGAAAAACAAGGTGCAGAGAGTCAGCATTCTGGGTATTCAGATCAGTGTAGATCAGTGGTTCTCAATAGAAGATTTTGTTGTTAAAATTCATCTGCAATAAATTGTGTTGTGTCTGGGGAGAGACATTCTCTTTTGGTGCCTTATAAATTGGTTATACTTCTACAATACATAAAATATTTTAGCAATTCTATTTTTTTATACAATTCCTAATATTGAATTAGAAAAATATAATAGGATTTTTTAAACATCAAATGGCCATGGGGATTTGTTAGATGGAAACTGAAAGAAGCCTGCTGTATGAATATGTGTGTATGTGTGTGTCTTCGTGCCTGTGTTTATCCTCTAGTACCCATTGACAGCTGATGTTGGTGTGTTTACATTCCCTTAAGTACCAGGCTTTAAATAAAAAAAAACTAAATAATATGGTCAGTTCATTTGACTAAAAAATTCTTCAAGGCAGTGCCCCCACCATGGCCTCAGTCTAATGACTAAATTCTTAAATTATTATTATTATTATTGTTGTTGTTGCTAAGAATCGTTAGCACGCTGGATGAAATGCTTAATGGTATTTTACCTCTTTGGCCAAGCCCTCATCAACTTTTTCAAGTTTCACTTGAAAAGGAAGTTGAGGGTGGAGAGGGAAGTGTTGCCTTGTAGTAAGTTTGTTGAAAGGTGGGTGAATGTTGGAAGAATGGCCAGTGTGAAAGGACCAATTCTGAGTGTGCACCTGTAAACAAAAGGAGAAGGGCTCTTGCCCTGTTGTTCAGGCACCTGTGGCTTTTGCGGGTTTTTTCACAAGGTCCTTAAAGCACCTCCCCTATTAGGAGTTTTAAATTGTTTAATTTTTAATTGTTACTTATATTGTTTACACATTGTAAAACTCGTATCGTCCTGCTTTTGTCTTTTATGCTATTGTAAGTCTTTTAATGAAATTTTATGTGAGCTCTTGTGGCCAATAAAAGAATTAATTATTATTATTGTTCTTTTCAACTCGGGTTCTGTTGGAACTTCTGGAGTCTTGCATGCATTGGGGCTTGCTAACTGCAGCCTACAGTACCATGCTATGTGTTCTTTTTCAACTTTCTAATACTTATCTGATTATTATTATTATTATTATTATTATTATTATTATTAAGGTGGTGAGCTGGCTGAATCGTTAGCATGATGGGTGAAACTTACGTATTTCGTCTGTCACTACGTTCGGAGTTCAAATTCCACCAAGGTCAACTTTGCCTTTCATCCTCTTGGGGTTGATAAAATAAGTACCAGTTGAGCACTAAGGTCAATGTAATTGACTCATACCCATCCTGCAAATTTGCTGCCCTTGTGGCAAAATTTGAAACCATTATTATTATTATTTCATTTTTTTTCCTTCAGTACAAAATAATAACTCCCACCTAAAGGAAACCAGTTTTTATGTGCATATTGTTTTCTAACAACAGTCTTGCCAAAGCCATTAGGTATACTACGGAAGGGCTGAGCTTCTTTGTTAAGTTGAGAGACATTCTTTGTTTTGAAGAATTCTCAAGCCCACAATTTAATACAGAGAACAAGGGCTTGACAATTACACAAGGATTAAAGTTCTTTGGTGCAATTGCTAGTTTAGTAGTTACTACAAGGTTTTGGGAGAGAAACAAATGTAGCTTGAAGTGGTTTGACAACTAGTAGTTGATCCAGGTGTAATGTGCTGTAAAACGGTGTAGATGGTACAGGTGAAGGGATTTATGTGAGGGTGGAGGTATGTGGGCTTGGTAAGATGTTTACAGCATAATAGTTTGTTGTTGGTGGAGCAGTTGGTACACACGCACACATACACACGCACACATACACACACAGGGTTGTGTTGTTGTGATATATTTTATGTAAGCGTTTAAGGGTGTAAAATTGGGAAATGAAGATTCTTTTTATCTATTGTTGCAATCGTTAGACTTGTGGCTATGCTGGGGCACCACCTTGAAGAGTTTTTTTTTTTTTTTAGTCGAATGAATCGACCACCATATTTTTTCTTTGGTTTTTGTTTTTTTTTCCAGCCTGCTACTTATTTTATGAGTCTTTTTTGCTGAACTGCTAAAGTTACATGGACATACATGCATTGACACTGGTTGTCAAGCAGTAGTGGGGGACAAACACAAACACACACACATACATGTATGTAGGTGTGTGTATATATATATATATATATATATATATATATATATATATATGTAGTTAGCAGATCATATGAGGTTAAATATGTCGAGTCGTAGAGTGACCAATGGTTTCATATCCATAAAGTGCTTAACCTTATAGACAACTCATCAGACTCCAATGACCATGGACATATAAGCTCTCTTCAAACTGGAGATAGAAAACTGTTATATATTTATATGTGTATATCTATCTATCTATCTATCTATCTATCTATCTTCATCCTTCGTGTATATCCCCTCACCACTATCCACAGTTTCGATTTACCAAATCCCCTCATAGGACTTTGGTTGGCCCAAGGCTATAGTAGAAGGTGTCTTGCAGTGGAACTGAACCCAGAACCATTTGGTTGAGAAGCAAACTTTTTACCATACAGCTACGCCTGCGCCTATTCTCTGAAAGAGATAAAAATGTTCTGCTTGATTCCGATATAAAAGTTTGTCTTTGACAGGTTTGTTATTTAAACAAATGTTTGGCCTTAAGTATCTGGAGGTTACCATTTCCATTATTCTATAATTTGATAAATGTGTGACATTTCTTTTGGAGAATATGAAATTATAGCTCTTAAAGCGATATAAAGTTTTCAGTTTGGAGATGTCGTTTTGTTTATAATTTTTAATGTATATAAACTATTCTGTGTTCTTCAAGTAGACTGCACAAAAAAAGCAGGGATCTTTTGCAGTATTTGTTTTTTAAATACTAGAGATAAGTATGTTATGATATTTGACAAACTTATCAGAGAGCTGTAGATAGTTCATTTTTGTGTTTTTATGCAGATGAAAGGTAGAACAAAACTTGAAACAAGGCTGGCGATCAGTAAAGCAGGTTATAGTGAAGTTTCAAAGGGCATTTCAGTTATTATTATCTGATCAGTTCAAGGATTCAATGTTAGTTGCATGATAGAATCAGCAATCTTAGTGTCTCTCACAATGTTTACTTCTGCTTCTACTGCTGTTGCAGTTGCCGTTGCTACTACTAACTACTACTACTACTACTACTACTACTACTACAACATTTGATTGTTTATTTTATATATATTTAACTGACAAAGGATGATTGGGTCAGTCTATCCGCTTACCCTTTTGTGTCAGGGAAAGAATACACACACACACACACACATGCCCCATCCATTTCTCCTACGCACATACACACACTCTTTCTATGTCAATTGAAATTCTGCTATTTTTACAAAGTTTTAAATATTAACATCCTTATTCTATCGAGACATTTTTCCAACATGCAAGTGTTGAAGTGGCATAGGTTTTCATTTCCCAAACGGTTAATAGAGAATATATCAAATGAACCCTTTTGTTAACATATTTCTGTTGAAATACACTGCTTTGGTTTCAGTTTATTTTGAAAATAAAGAAAAAGATTTACAAAATAACTTTGTCTAGTAAACTGGTGTTTGGAACATACAAGGGGGAGCTGAAAAGTTCCTGGCTATGGGTAAAACAAAATACAGGAGGATCAGTTATGATTTTACTCAACATATTCTCCTCTTAGATTCACATACTTATTGCAGAAGTCTTCCAGTGTTTCTAAGCCCTGTCAAAAGAACTCAGAAGGTTGGGCCTCCTACCAGCCCTTTCCTGATACTATGAAAGCCAGGAACTTTTCAGTACCCTTGTAAATTAACATAAAATTTTGACAGAAAGCTTTAAGATTACTTTAAAATAGGAAGACTGTATCATAGAACTAGGTGTAATTTCAGGTGGATTGGTATCAAAAGGGTTAATGCAATAAAGTTTTTTGTATCTCCTTCCAGATTACCCAAGATCAGATTCCTATGAAAAATGCCCTAAGAAAAAAAAAAGTCACTAACAAAAAAAAAGAAAAAAAAAACTAACTTGTTACCTTTATTTGACTGAGACTGTTTACTACATTTTTTAATTAGTTTTTTGCTAAGAGTATTAAAGTTTTAATGGCAATCATTAGAAATCTGAAAGGCATGCATATTTTATCACATTTTTCTGTTTCTGGGTCAAAAGTTGATTTGAGCTAAGATAGTCACCAGGTAGTGAGGAAAAGTAAGTCTTGAAACAGAAGACTGTCTTTGGCAAATGATATTTATGCTATACTCTTGAAGTATAATCTATTTCATTTGGACAAATCTGATGGCTTTATAATATTTGGCAATTCTGCTAGTGAAAGGTACTTATGAAGAAAACTTTTAAAGATCTCATAACAGATGAGCTTTCCATTGTTCATCTTGCATAAAGAAGCATGTCGGCTGCCGCCATTGTTGCTTATATTACCATTTTTATGTTGGTGTTTCTCATATATCTTTGTGCCTAGTTATTTTAAGATATATGAAGGAACATTTTAAACTGAAGTGGTGGGTGTTATGAAATCTATTTAGCTATAAAAAAAGTGTTTCTAATAACGGATGCAAATATCTAAATTTCCATAATCATTCAAGACAAAATGTTTTTGTTTGGACACCATAGCATCTCATAAATTTCAGCTTCTTTGAAATGATTTGTCTTCTCTTTGAAGCTGTTCCATTTTCTGTCATATCTATTCAGTCACTACCAACCTAATTAATTCAGCTGCAATATTACCGCACTTTCCCCCACTACCTTCCCTTCAAATATTATGTTGTCCACTGCTAACTTCAGTCACATTACCTGTGACATTTATTATTTTCAATTGAAATGCAATAATTTAATAGCAACATGAAATAAAAAGACGCCTCTCTTTCTGCGACAAGCTTCCAACTACACATATTAAAACGAACTGTCTCAAGTAACGCTGTCTGAAAGTGTTATAATGTTAGCATTGCAATTAACAGTGCCAAAAGCACATTGCTTTCTTTGCAGGATCAATAATGGTAAAGATATATTTTTGATCCTTTTGAAAGGCAAAATACATTCATCATTGGAATGCTATTTCTATATCTGAGATGAGACATCCTTTTCTTTTAGGATATACTAAATGAATTAAAAACAAGGCCAGTATAATGATAACCCTTTACTTACTGTTTTTCAAAAGTTCTCAGATATCTTATAAGAATATTGCTGATACCCATTTAAAAAAAAGCGAATCTAAGCATTCAGTTATCCTCAAAGAATATATATTTGTAAATGAGCCTAATTTTTCAGTGTTATAATCTGTTATAACACGTTTGCTGTAAACCTTTTTCCATGCACTATAAGATTTTGTGACTTACTATGTTCTTTCAAACATAACCCAGAATCTCTAACCAAGTAGTCCAGATTATATTAGAACTGAGTACTGATGTAGTCACCAATGTCATTTTGTAAAAAGTGTTGTTTTTTTTTTAATGTGGGTCTGTTGTTGAAATATGTTTACAAATTTTAGCTTATTTGTTGTATTTGTATATAACAACATGGTACTAGATATGTTTAGATATGTAAAGGTACACCTAAGACAATAGCCTTCTTATTTAGCACGCATTAGAGAAAATAAAAATCTATGCTACTAAATATTGAATATTTATATATCAATACTAGTTTCTGTTAAAATGCATATGTATGCACATTGTATGCATGCAGTCATGTGTTGTACTTTAACTGATGCAAATTGTGTGCATGCAGGACAGTGTTGTGCTCTGAAATTTGAATATATATATATTATATTTATCTTATGATATTTACTTTGCTTTATATATATATATATATATATATATATATATATATATATATATATATATGTATATACACACAGAAAGCTTTAACTGATAGCTTAGTCACATGAGTTTGATGAAGCTGTTGGAGGCAGTTTTGTTAAGGAATATATGTTTGGCATTGTAACCACTGTTTTCTTACACCAAAGCTACTCTCAGCTGACTGCACACTACATTAATGATATCTGTATAGAGTGCAATGTTGCAGAATTCTTTGTTACAAAGCATCGTTGCAATATTTGTAATTCCTACATAGAAAAAGAGAATACAAGTATTTGCACAGCCATTATTAAGTAGAGAGAATGATATATATTTATTATGATGTAATTACATTCACAACTTGATGTTAAATTAATTATTTATATTTGATGATAGTTTAAAAACACATGAGAAAAATTAGCTAAATTCCTGAGGTCAATTCCTCAAATTCTCTTAGGAAATTTTCTGCTTGTCTATTACCAAGAGTTTAGAACTGAAATTCTCTTCCATTCTTCATTCCTTCTGTTTTCTTAATGGCTGAGAAAAACTAGACATTCTGTTTACTTCTAGCATCCTTTTAGTACATTTGTTGTTTTATAGTTATTTTAGGACTGAATTGAAAATGGTGAAGTTGACATGGGTCATATCTACTGCAAAAACTTCTTACTCAGAGTTAACTATTGCCTGAAATAGACTGGCATCATATCTAGTGGATGTATGTCCTTTATTAAAACATTTATTGATGAATCCAAAATTAAGGAGATGCATATGGTTGTTGGTTATTTTTATTGTTGCTTAGCTCTAAGCCAGATCTGACCAAGCAGATTCAGGTGTTCCATTAGTGATCATCCCATCTATGCCAGTTAGGGACTATGTTGTCATCTTTAAAAAAAAAGTAGTGAAGAGCACATTGAATTAAAATGAGACCAGAAGGTAATTTGGCTGCTATTTCTGGCTGGTCCAGTGACCACATAAATGTTCCAATTGTTGGCTTATCAGCTACTTGAAAATTTATTCTCTGTGGTTTCACAAAGCATTACTTCAATGGAGAAGACGACTAAAGAATCTGAATATAATCTCGGCTTGAACTTTATTAAAAACAAATCAATCAATGCTTGTCAGACAATTAAGCTAAAAATGAAAACGCATACACATACGCACACACATGCAAGCGTGTGCGTGTGTGTCCGTGTCCACAATATGCATACTCAGAAGTAGTAATCTTAGTTGTAGAGTAAATAATTACACTTTGCTTCCTTATTAAGGATTTTTGAATCCTGTTTGAAACTTTAGAGAGAGAGAGAGAGAGTGGGTTTAGTGGGGCAGAGTTTTTGAGGCTGAATCTAGTTTGAGGCTCTAAGTTTGCTGTTGAGATTTTTTTTTTTTTTCTTAAATTGACTTCAACATCTAGATCAAGATACATATATGTGTGTGTGTGTGTGTGTGTGTGTGTGCATATATATAACATTAGATGATAATGAGATATATATATATATATACGATGATGATATATATATATATCATGGTCATTATCATCATTATGTAACATTTGTGTTCCATGATAAGATGAGTACTTTGGCAGGATCTAACTAGCTTGAAGGCTTTGTTGGTCTCCATTGTCTGTTTTAGTAAGATTTCTATGGCTGGATACTCTTCCTAACACACACACACACACACACACACACACATATGATAATTGAGGGAATAAATGTAATATAGGCGATCGCCACAACAGCACTTCATGCAGGAATCTGGCTAGCTATGTATTTGAATCATAGTACAAAGGTTACATATTTTGATTAACCAAAGCACTAACGAATGGTTGGTTATATTTCAGTCGCTCGTTATAGGAGCATTTTTCCAATCCAAGACATGTATATCGAATAGGTATGCAATAAGCCTCACTGAGTGCCTATCAATAATTTTCTCAAAGACTTTCAAGTTGGCCATAAGTCACCACTCTGAATTTCTGGTGGTCATCGTGTGGAAAGATTATCATGGCCGCAGCTCTGAGCTGAAACTTAAAAAAAAAAAAAAAAAAAAAGTTATAAAAATACTTTTAAAATTATAGAATGATTCTCAAGTGACATCTATATAATAAGCATCCCAATATGTATGTATATAATATATAATCATCATCATTATCATCATTTAACATCCGTTGTGCATGGGAGCATGGGTCGGGTGGTGTGACCAGAGACAGTAAACTGTGGAGCTGCACCAGATTTAGCATGGTTTCTATGTTTGGATACTCTTCCTAATGCCAGCCACTTGACTGAGTGTGCTGGGTGCTTTTATGTGACACCCATGGGTGGTTTTACATGATGCCACATGGGCACTTTTACATGGCACTACATGAGCGCTTTTGTATATATTAGAATGTCCGTTATATATGTTTGTATACGTATATGTTTATGCATGTTTATATACATATATGTTTATATACATAAACCATCAAACTCATTTAACACCCATTTTCCATGTTGGCATGGGTTGGAGGGTTTGGTAAGAGCTGGTAAGACCAAGGATCACACCACGTTCCATTGTCTGTTTTATCATGGTTTCTATGGCTGGATGCCCTTCCTAAAACCAACCACTTTTCCAGAGTGTACTGAGTGCTTTTTATGTGACACCAAATGTCAAGCTAATACACCTGCTTGTTGTTCCCTCACCTATCTTCATCTTTTGTTTTTTGTAAATTTAAACTATATATGTGTGAAGGAGTAGCTGTGTCATAAGAAGCTTGCTTCCCAACCACATGGTTCTGCATGGTACCTTGGGCAAGTGTCTTCTACTATAGCCTGGAGCTGACCAAGGTCTTGTGAGTGAGTTTGTTAGACAGAAACTGAAAGAAGCCCATTGTGTGTAGGTATGTTTATATCTATATATATGTGTGTGTGTGTGTGTGTGTGTGTATTTGTATGTCTGTGTTTTTCCCCTCCCCCACAATCACTTGACAACCAATGTTGGTGTGTTTATATGTCCCCTTAACTTAGCAGTTCAGCGAAAGTGATGGATAGAATAAGTACTAGGCTTACAAAGAGTAAGTCCTCTGGTCGATATGTTCGAGTAAAGGCGGTGCTCCAGCATGGCCACAGCCAAATGACTGAAACAAGAAAAACAATAGAAGAATATATATATATATATATATATATATATATATATATATATATATATA
>NC_068990.1:61923900-61924710 GCF_001194135.2 Octopus bimaculoides | reverse complement strand
TATACATACATACATACATACATACATACATACATATGAGGGGGTGCTGGAAAGTTCCTGGCTTTGGATAAAACAAAATGCAGAAGGATCAGTTAATTATGATTTTATACAACATATTCCTCTCTCAGATTCACACACGTAATGTAGTCATCCTTCAGTTTTTCTAAGCCCTGTGAAAGAACTTGGACGGTTGGGCTTCCAACCAGGCCTTTCACTATACCCTTAAAGTCAGCAAATTTTCAGCATCTCCTCATATTATATTTGTGTGTGTGTGTGGGTTTATGTATTGGTACATATATGCATAAGGGAAAGTGTTTGACTGAACATGGTTAGAACTGAACCCACATCACTGCCTTCCATAGGAAATTATGTAAGAGGTTACAAAAATTTGTTTTACCATAATTCATTAATTAATTATCCTCTCCAATCATTGCGCATAAAGCTAGACATATTTATTGCAGAAATAGAATAGAGAAGCACACATAGAGATACAGTTTCACATACGCCACACACGCACATGCATACACACCATACACACACCACACGAACGCACACACACCACACGAACGCACACACACACACACACACACACATACACACACACACACACGAAATTACTCCTGGTTTGTTTCTTTCTCTTGCTTAACTTCCTTCAGACTTGACTTGTCTAAAATATCAATTACAGGAAAATACTGATTAAAAAAATGAAAAAAGGAGAAAAACTAAAACTAGAACAAAAATAAAGAAAAAATAAAAAAACAAACCCATTCTGTTATTTCCTTCGTGTGCGTGTGTGTGTGCAAGTTTTTC
>NC_068990.1:61909878-61923886 GCF_001194135.2 Octopus bimaculoides | reverse complement strand
TTGTAATTCATATGTATAGCCTGTAGCTCTTCCTTGCATTTTTAACCTTTTAAAACATAGTTTTCAGCTGCAAGCTGATGTTATTACTCTCTAACATTGATACCAGTCAAAGTTGAGGAAAAAAAATTAATAAAGAAAACAAAGAAGCAAACAAGAAAGAAATGCTAATATAAAAATTTAAAGAAAAAAAACATACACATAAATATTTTTATGTTGATTTTACTTTTATTATCTGTTTTTTTTTCTTCCCTCCTTCCTCTCTGTACTCTCCTTCTATTTATCTATTAATCTTTCTCTCTCTTTCTCTGTTTCACTTCATTTTGCTTACCTTTGTTGTAAGTTTATATTATCTAGATAAAAAAAAAAAAACTAATAAATTTTTCCAAAACCTGTTGATTTTACCTTTTAACAATAGTTGTGCGGATGTACCTATCTCCTCTTTTAAAGTATCATAGAAACGGCACAGCACTCTCGTATATTCTTCTTCCACATTACAGGGATTCTTCAAAAATTCAAAGATAAAGGTAAGGACAGATTATGTAGAGTATTGGGATTCTCAACCAAAAGATTATGAATTCATTTACCAATCCATGGAACCCAGTGTATCTAATTGAATCACTTTCTATGGCATTTAACTATCAAGATTTTGTGGAGAAGAAATATTTGTTAAATATCCATTACGTATTTGTTTTCAGTAACAAAATCTTATAGAAATATGGAAAACATTTCTATGAATCTGATATCAGGTATTCTACTAATATTTTAGTAGGGTTAACTATTGTGAAAGGAGAGGATAGAAGAGGTGTAAGAGAGAAAGAGGGCCAAGTACCAGGAGTTGGTAACAGTCTATTGCATGAAAGGTTAGATAGCTTGGTGCATGCTACAGGACGTGAGCAGTTGAGGGCTATCAGGTTGTTCCCATAGTAATTCCTATAAAACCCTGTGGACATGCATAACTTAGTGGTTAGTGGTGTCAAAGTCATGATAGTAGTATTGTGGTTTTGATTTCTGGACTGGGCAATGCATTGCATTTTTGAGGAAAACACTTCATTTGATGTTACTCTAATCCACTCAGCTGGCAGAAAAGAGTAATCCTGCAATGGACAGGCATCCCATCCAGCAGGGATTATATGCATCACAGAAACTGGGGAACTGACCCTATGAGTTTAAATGATTCGTGAAAGGTTTTTGTCCTATCTGTAGAACCTTGGATATTACCAATGTGAGTAAGAACAGAATGATTCAAAAGAACATTGTAGACATTGAAGACACCGGCTCTGGTTAACAGAAAAAGGTGACCAGGTCAAAGCTTGGTCAACCTCAGTTTGGCTGTTTGCAAAACTCCATTACACCCACTAACTAAGATACATCTTATTATGGCATCTTTTATCTTTATCTTTTACCTTTTACTTGTTTCAGTCATTAGACTGTGGCCATGCCGGGGCACCACCTTGAACAATGTTCAGTTGAACGAATTAACCCCAGTACTTATTTTGTTTTTCAAGCCTGGTACTTATTCTATCAGTCTCTTTTGCCAAACCACTAAGTTACAGTTACATAAACACACCAACACCAGTTATTAAGCAGTGATGGGGTACAAATACAGAAACACACACACACAGACATACAACAGGCTCCTTTCATCTTTTGCTTATCAAATCCACTCACAAGGCTTTGGTTAGTCTGAGGCTATAACAGAAGACATAACTCTGGACCATGTGGTTGGAGAGAAAGCTTCTTACCACACAGCTATGCCTAATTAACACAGTTGATCCTCTTAAATGAAGATTAGTTTGTATTTTTGGCAAGAAAGTGTAATTGGAGTATGTGGTGGTATTATATGTTGTTTTTACCTTGTTTTATTTAAAACAGAGAACCATTAACTTATATTTTATGAAGTTTGAAACAAATATCGAGCTGTTTCATAACTGTGTGTCTTATAGGAACCATTTTATTTTGAGCTTCTGCAAATAAAAATAAAACATTGAACTTTTTTTTATTGTGTGTGTGTGTATGCCTAGGGTGGTTTTTTTATTTATATTTACATTCATTTATAGTAAATGTAAATATTTTCTCTATTGTTTTGGTTAAATTTACATGATTTTCAGAACAAATATGTAAACAGATGTAATCATTCATCCTCCTCTTACATCATCCTAATTTCCCCTCTTGCAATATAATCTAGCTATTGATTATTTATTGCCTTATATTAGTACATATTGAAATTTGTGTGGTCTAGTGGTTAGGGTGTAGCACTCATGATCGCTAAGATCGTTGGTTCATTTTCTAGATCGAGCAGCGTGTTGCGTTCTTGAACAAAAGAATAAAAATAGCATTTCATGTTGCTCCAGTCCAGGCAGCTGTAAACGGATGGGGATTTTGTTTTACTTCTTTTTTGATAATGCTTTGCTTTAGGCTTTTCCTCAAGTTAAAAATATTGTTGATGACTTTGGGCCCTTTTTTTTTTTCTTTTTTTTTTTTTTTTTTTTTTGTCAAATTTCATTTAATCTTTCTTCTATAAAATATCAAAAATATTGTCTGTGGGTGGATAGAGTTGAGGAAATACATTTATGAGAAGTATATGTATTTGACAGCCTTCATCTTCAATGAAGGGAATTGTATGGATAAAAAAAAAAAAATCTACGAAAACAAATTACGTATTGGACAATCTTAGCTTCTAGTAGACTAACTTAAGCTTTCCTGGGTAGTTCTATAAAAGCTTGCAATATTCTTCTGAATAGAAGCTTGTTAAGTTCCTTGTTTTCTATGTACATTTATTCTGCTCTTTTCTTCACTGCCATCACTTGTCAATTGTTATATGTTCTTTGTGCAAGTATAAATGCTTTAAACATTGGAACAAAGATTAAAAGAAGTTCTGGGATTGTGAATCTCGTGGCGTGACTCGGTATAGCATGTTCTGTTGATGATATTATGTACCTGTTGATTACAGGTTGGAGTTATTACAATTACAGCTTTGACCATTGGTCAATCTCAATCAAATGTGAGGCAAAATACTATAAGGTGTTTACTGTTCTGCTTTGAAATATTATTCAGTTGCATGTTTGCATACAATCTCCTGTAGCACTGACACTACATCAATGTGGACCAATTCCATTTATCTCTGCTATTAATACATCTCCACTCTTTTCAACTATTATATTTTAATCATTTATCTTGTTTATCTGACTTTTCTGGCATTCTATGAGGCTATTTCTCAAACTAACATTAAATTTCTTCAATTATTTCTTCTAAATTTGGAAAGAACTACATATATATACTTATGCGCATGTGCCAGTGTGTGTGTGTGTGTGTGTGTGTGTGTGTGTGTGTGTGTGTGTGTGTGTGTGTGTGTGTATGTAAAGTTTACAAATCTTCATAACTGAATAATTAATATGCAGCAAGTGCTGTGTCAACTACTGTCTCAAGTATTGTTTTTCACACTCTTCGAACATTATTGCTGATCAGATGGGCATATTTCTCACACAATCTGTATGACTGGAAAATTAGCTATCAGTTCTTTATTAAAGTTAAATAGTTGGTAGTTAAGATGTTTTTGTTTTAACTGCTTCACATGAAATTTTTTTATGTATAGATATGGTTTGGGTGGATTTTGCAAATGAGAACATTTGCGCATTAGTTTTCAGAATAAGTATTTTAACCATTTAGCATTTCAGATTACTCTGTCAAACTTAATGCTTATTCATTCACATTGTTTTGAATTCATCATGCATCATCTTGTGGCTTTGAGATTTCGATAGTGTGATTGTATATTTTTAGAATGACATTGTAGAGTAGGTGTGAGAGACCAAATCTGACTGGTTTAAACATAAAACAGGTATAACCGGGCTGAACATGGCTGGTTCAATACCAAAGGGTTAAAACTGTTTGTCAGCTCCTCCTTGTACCATACTGTTTTATAAACCTGAGATAGAGAGAGCAACATTGTATACTTCCCCACCACATATAGTAAGGTTAATACTCATTATGTGACATTATGATACCTGCTATCTATTATCTTTAATATATATCTGCTACTCTTTATTTTTTTTGTGTTTATTATTTTTTACCTAATGTGTTGATATTTGCTATATTGTTGGTGCAATTACTTTTTACTGAGCATTTAGCTACAAAATGACATTATTAACCAAGCAGATTTTAACTGGCCAACTTGTACAACACAATGACTTCAAAAAAGATTCAAAGATTTTTTAGAAGTCCAACACCTTAATCTTATATACATTGCTTCTTATGTGATTATTACCCCACAATTTCAAGCGCATTTCTTAATTATTCACTGCTGACCATGTGATTCTAGCATGTAATAACCAGTGTCAAACAATTTTAAAAGCAAAACAACTACTTGTTCTGGTTTGTTCTTGAAAATGTTCCATTGTAAAATATTATACTGTGATTTGTCTGGAAACAAGTAAGGTGAAATTTATACCTCAGTATCTTGGAAGAATGACAGTTAATCATTGGAATATAATAGACATTGTTTGGCAACAAATTCACTAACAGAATGAATATTTGCCAATATATCAAAGGTACCTAACAGTTCTTTGCTTTATTTGTGGCTTGAAGTGGATCCTCTCCTTTCCTCATTTTCATCAGTCTCTTTCGTTATATTGTTCATGTACCTGTACATTAGGTATGATGGTCATGATGCCTTCAAGAAACGTGTTACACACACGTATAAGAATATGAGGGGTTTAGTTCGCTGATGATCTAAACCAATAAGTATGCTGTGTAAGTGCTGTAATTGGTCATCTGTTAGGTTCCAAGCTCACAGCTGAGGCTGGAGCTAGGAATCTGTAGTAGGTTTCCAGTCAGCAGGTATATATTAGAGGAAAAAGGAAAACAAAACCAGGGCAGGATAAGTATCTCAGGCTATTTTGAATATTTAAAAGAGTAGGGTGAATTCTAAATGACCTAAAACACTCGTCTTACCTTGGGTTTTGTTTTACTTTTTCCTTTAATATATATATATGTGTGTGTATGTAAATGTTTATAACTATTTTTCTTAAAAAGCCAAAACAACACGATTTACAAAAATAACAATAGGTTAATAGTTTTACCAGGTATTTCAATATTGCCAGCTTAGGATCCCTTCCTCAGGAAATCTTTGATCACTAACTTCTCTGTCATGTAGTGTGCATGTAATTATGATAGATCACTGACCTAACACCATTCAATTTTTCTCTCCGTGTTTTTCTCCTTGTCTCCGTATTCATTCTGTTGAAGAGCGTAGCTCGAAACGTTAAAGACTTTCCGTATTCCCGAGCGTCATCCTATTACATCCTTTTGTTGTTTACACCACCTGTCCTCGTCTGTTGTTGTTTTTTTCGTACATTCTCCCATATATATATATATATATATATATATATATATATAATTTGTATTATTATTATTATATACAGAACTCAATATATGAATGTAAAACATGATAATTGAAGGGTCTTTATTCCAGCACTCCAACTTACATGTTCCTGATCATTCAGCTGGTGATCTGGTGGTGTTTTCCCTTCATATATCTGTTGTTTGAATATATTTTGAACTATATGAAAGTTAAGAAGAAAAGACCTTTATGATTTGTTTTCCTTTTTTTTTTTGTAAATAACCCTTGCAAGTGACACACACTCAACTGGATATTCCAGGCTCATATTTTTCTTTTCACTTTTGGCTTTCGGGAGGAATACTCCAATAGTCTTACACTTCATAGAAGCAAAGTCACTCTAATAACCTCCCTTCTAAAATTGCACTGTTGTTTAAGTAATGTATTCAAAACCAATGTTTGTGCACACTTTATGTGCATTTGTGCATAAGCATATTATATACACATATGCATGTATGTAGACATGCATATACATTCATACACGCACAGGTGTATTTTAATATATATGTATATATATATATTAAACACTTCGAATCCAACATTTCTTTTTACCTTCTTGAACCAGGAAGAAATTCAAGGAAGCTAGTATTTACATAAAAGATACTTAGCCTTATGCATACAAGGCACTAATAGCTCTGTTCTTTTGTTCAACCAGTACTGCTTTGTACCAAAGTTCTCAATTTTTCTTCCCACACTGGATTTTTGATTTGAAATTTCCATTCCTGTATGGCTGTGTCTTATCTACAAGTGATCATTATATATATATATATATATATATATATATATATATATACATACATGTGCATGCATACACGCACACACATACACACACACGCACACACACATACACACACATACATAGGTACCCAATAGAATATAAACTGTAGATTTAACCCACGGTTGGTCCCATGCAACTGAAACAGCGGTAGTAAATTTTAAAGGCCACTTGTGTTCTTTTATACATACATACATACATTAACCACAGTACTTTTTTTTTTTTTTAAAGCTTGGTACTTATTCTATCTGTCTCTTTGGCCGAACTGCTAAGTTGTTGGGATGTAAGCTCATTAACAGTGGTTGTCAAGCAGTGGTGGTGAGGGATGAATACAGATACAAAGGCACACACACACATACCTACATATATATATAAAACAGACTTCCTTCAGTTTCCATCTCCCAGATCCACTCGTAAAGGCTTTGGTTGGCCCGAGGCTATAATAGAAGACACTTATCCCAAGGTGCCTCACAATAGGACTGAACCTAGAATCTTGTGGTCGAAAAGCAAAGATTCTTACCACACTGCCACACCTGTGACCTTAGCAGTATTTTTGCATAATTTACATATGGGTTCAACATGTGAAAATGTGGAAAACAAAAATATCCTAAGTGTCCCCCAGCCACATTCAGTTTTGATTATGTATGATAAATTGACTTGTCAAGCAACACTCATTCTTACTGAATGCATATTTACTAAACAATGCAGATACTGATATTACAATTCAGTTTCAGTTTTACCCATGATGTTCTGGCAAAATGTCCATTTATGCAAATAATGGAATATTTATGCCAAAACTGCTATTTATTCCCTAAAGATTAACTAAGGTGACCAGTTTTATGATAACCAGGATATATATATATATATATATATATACATGTGTGTGTGTGCGTGCACACATGTATGTGTATGTACATGTGCATACATGTATGTATGTATGTAGGTATGCAACATCCTGTGGTTGTATATTTGTTTTTGGTTTTTTTTTTCATTCTTTATCTTTGTTTTATCTGTTAACATGAATTGAATGAATCGGTGATGTTAGTTAATGTCAGATGAGTTTTTGGAAATGGAACTTTTTTTTTTCTCTCTGTTTGGTTACTTTCCTTGATGTCAGTATGACAAATGTATAAATGCCTGTAACATCTGTTATCATACTAGGTTCCAAATTTTGAGTATTAAGTTGATAATAACTTTTGTTAAATCACAAATTAAACAAATACAACTTTAAAGTGGATACAACAGAGAGTTTCCAAACAGATGCAAACTGACTGCATGGAAAACAAAACGACATACCCTGACACGCCTCATCTACAAGGCCAGTCACTGACTGACCCAATGTGCAGCATGGTTTTGGTCCATCTACAACTTAACTGAAGCATAGTTATATCAGGATTTTATGCTTGTGTATGGTTTCAAAAAGTTTTACTGATTCGTTTTGTGTTATTAGTTCAATTAAACTATATAACTATACTCAAAGGTCTCTAGTGAATCGAACACTTACAGAAGGTTTTCAAAACCCCTATCTATTCAATATAACCTAATAATCTAAGATATATATATATATATATATATCCAGACGATATCTAAAATAGATCAAACTAAGACAAACAAAATATATTACCCTAAAAATCTGCCCAATTATTTCATATGGATTCTCAATAGGACAACTTCCAACCCAAGTCAAAACAAAACAAAAATACACCAACCAAAAGCCAAAAACAAAACTGCCCTAAACAATTTTAACTTAATCCTATACATTCCCAAATGTGTAAAAGAAAAAAACAGAAGGACACACAAACACAACAATAATAGATATTGCAAACTAACAACACAAAAGCAATCTTTCATACATTTTTGCTGTAAGATTGTGATAAGTGTTTATGTGAGAGCAAGTGGTTTTGATACTTTCTGCAGTTTTTTAATAGTTTCTATGTTTTTTTTTAGAAAGTAAGGACACCGTTTTAATGGTAAACATCATTTTTATGTTTCATTTTTGTCTAATGCCCTGCTTAGAATAAGAAGGGGGAATTTTCAAAATTATGTGGTGTATGAGTGACTGCTATTTTTACCTTTAAATAGAAGTTGGTTGAAATGATTCTGCATGTAAAAGTTATAATCTTTGTTACAGGTACAGAATCAATTTTCCAGAACCTTTGGTTCCAGAGCCTTTCTTGACTTCAGATTTATCTGAACTGGAGGTGGTCACATTCTAAATTAAACAAATATCAAATTTACTTGGTGCTCCAGCATGGCTGCATTCAAATGACTGAAACTAGTAGAATAATAAATTAAATGCAATTCAAATACCTCATGTTGTACTAAGCAAGGTACCAGTAAGCTAGTCTGGCAGCCACAGGAATTTGAAGATTCTTCTCGTAAATTAGTACAAATTATAAGTGGTTCCAGACCTCCAGTGTCTAGAATGTCAGTGTTGTACCTGTATAAGCATTCATATGGTGTTTATGTATAAGCATTCACATGGAATTTATGTATAACCTGCATATGGAATTTGTAGGTGAACAATTTTGTCTATAATCAAACTGAATATTCATTTGGAATTAGAATACATACCCTAAAATATACAATTAGAAATAGACAATATACCTAAGCATCAAGTGTCCCAAACTACTTATCGGTTTACTTAATTCTGTTTTCAAAATTTCTCTGAATTTTATTAATTCCTCTCAACCATTATATTCCATAGCTTGAAATTTTGCTACCTATCAAATCAGTATTCATTGAATTAATTATCAATAGTTTCTAGACATATACACTATTT
The DNA here is from genome assembly GCF_001194135.2 of Octopus bimaculoides. Classification (NCBI taxonomy): domain Eukaryota; kingdom Metazoa; phylum Mollusca; class Cephalopoda; order Octopoda; family Octopodidae; genus Octopus; species Octopus bimaculoides. Next base: position 61,914,937 of record NC_068990.1, on the reverse strand, counting down.
ATTATTATTATCATTATTTGTTTCTTTCCATAAATTTTTGAAATGTCAAAAGTAAGTCATCAATCTTGAAGTTAAAATCCTAGTCTGACAGTTTTGTATTTGCCAACAAGAAAGGGAGAATAACTTCTTTTTAGCTTGAAATTTACATTGTAAATTCATTAGATATCCCACTAACTGAGAACATTAGATATTCTTGTTTCCAAAAACTGAAACCAATAAGCAAGAAACCTATTCATATTTTACTAAGCAATATTTTCTGACTTTTAGTTTCTGAGAAGTTTAGTTCTACTAAAACAACTCCATTAATATAGCAGAGACATAGTTAGATTCCATACAAATATATTGCTAATCTATAGGCCATTGTTCTTTTTTTTTTTTATTTGTGTTTATATACAGCATTTTGAAACTTACAAAAAAATAAAGTAGTTTTTTTTTTACTAAAACCATGAAGGTTGCAAAGATACAATCCATTACATATCTAACTTCAGTACACACACACACACACACACACACACACAGAAAACAAAAATGAAATTTGACCTTATGCATTATTTGTTGTTTTACCTTTTACAAAAATGAAAGTTTGCTTCTAAATTTGTGGACACGAAGTGGAAATGAATAAGAACTAAATGAACAAATGTTGTAGGTTAGTTATTTGATAGTATCCAGAAAAAAAAGGTAAGGAAAGGCAAAACTGAGGAATTGGTAACAAAAAAAGAGGCTAATTAAGACACTGAGGATTAGAATTATAAAGTGTATGAAGTGATAAGCTTTTCTATGATTATTGCTGTGACTCCACAATAAGATGTATGTTGGAAGAATACATGATACTTGCTTTGAACACTAAAAAACTGTTTAGTTTTCTTAGGGCATGATCGTTCATGTATCTATTGAAAGCTTTCATCCTTACATAATGAATCCTAAAATGATTGACGGTAGAAAAATGAAATTTTATTGTATATATATATATATTGGCTCATCATGGGTAATTCTGTACATCAAAAGTTCAAATCCTGTAGCAACCAGTTTAGGCTTTTATGATAAGAAATGCCTCAATTCATAAAATGTTTAATTTATATACCTCATCTTTATTCATGTTGGGAAGTTCTAAAAAGAATGAAACGATGTTACACACAATTAGACTGGACTTTTGTAATAAGTGAGTAAAAAGAAAAAAAATCTATGCATCTTCTTCTTTATTCCTTAAATTTCAAATTCAAACTTTTAATTATGTCCAATAATTAGTTCCCTTCTGCAAACTCTTTGCTAGAATATTCTACATGTTATTCTTGTAGAAATAGAGTGAAAAAACTCTGATGTTATGGGTAATCGTTTACTATTAGACTAGACATCAAGGTGTGAATTATTGTGTTCTGACAATTCATATGTTGTTACCCAGAATTAAAGACCAGCTTATTTCAAGATGGAGGAATCAATTTAGAAATGTTTATGATGAACAACACATGAAATAAACCAAAAAGTTACTTATGGAAATTTTATGCTTTAAACTGTAACTGAAAAATTCTAATTCTGATAAGTCTTGATGTTGAATTCAAAATATACAGCTGAGACATTAATTAATAAAAGTCAAAAGTTTATTTGACCAATCAAATTGAATTTATTTGTCACATTGTTCATTAAATTTGTTTTATTATGAAAGGTTTGATGGAAGTTGACATGCAATGACATCTAACTTAATCAGAGAAGTGACAACTTGCTGTACAAAATTTACATGGGAAAAATTTTATGCGATGCATTTATTTATTGAATTATTTCTGCTTTGAATTTAGATGTTTTATTATTTAATTTATGACATTATAGATAAGTTATAATGAATAGAAAATTGATATGTCTACATTAAATTCTTTAATTTCTTTTGACTTACTTTTGGAGAATACACAAAAAAGGATAGATTTTGACAGACTGTGAATGAAATGTATGTTTATAACTCTCTAGATGAAATTCTAAGTTTAGAGTCTTCTCTATAAAGATAATTTCAATAGATGTTGTGTTGGTTAAGTACTTGTAGACACCTGTTAAAGCTTGATCCTTTTTTTTTTCTCTTTTTGAAATAAATATCAGGACATCCTTGGTTTGTATCAGCTATCTCCTTTGACCTGTTACTATTACCATTCTCTCACCAGCACCACCACCTGTCTGTCCCAAATATTCCAAGGTGGGAACATTCAAATGGAAGTCAACTGAGTCCTGTTTCACTACAAGTGAGCAATGTTAATAACAGCCCTGATCATGCACCAAATGCTACCCTCATATCCTACAATAAGTGATTTACCTATTATCAACATTCTTTCACCTGTCCTATTATTTAACTTCCTAGTTTATCTCAGTGCAATTCCTCACTTTATTATTATTAAGTAAAAAGAAAAAAAAAAGCAGATATAAATATTCACCATAAGAAATGTTACTATATCTATATTGCTACTTGTCTGTTGATAAGTATTGATATAGCAATCACTTTCTCTCTTTCACTTCTGACTCTCTTTTCAAGCAAACCATCACCAGCTAGTCTATGAACTACATATCACAGCTTATAGTAATCCTACTCCTTTTATCATCATTCTCTACACGCTCTTTTGTTACATATTATTAAATAGATTTATGTTTTTGTATTATTTCTGATTGCATTCCAGTGTTGGAACTTCAAGTTACTTTTGGTTAGCTCCTTATATTTAGCTCTAATTCTAACCTTCCTGTTATTCTTCAAATACTTTTAGCTACCATTTGAAGTAAAATTTCTACTAATGTCTTAACTTTATTTTTAACTTATATACTACTAGAAGTCATTTGGCTGACATTATGTTATTTTGCTCAAAGGTTACTTCTATTTCAGACAGAGTTTGATTCATTCCTCTATTATGGAGAGATTTCTGAAGGGAAAAAGAAAAGAAAAAACTGATGACTATTCTAAAATATCAATACAAGTCATCTTAAGCCAAGGTTTTCCACTTCCATAAAGGCTTAATATACATCAGCATTTCTAACAACAGTTTGCACTTAGTTGACTAACTCTTACTATTTATTTGGCCAAGTTATTTTCTTTCAGTTCAACTTTTCATTTATTCCTCTGTAGTTCTCCTCACTTGAATAAATTATTGTTTGTGAAAAATCATTTCCCTGATATATTCATTGTTTATTCTTCATATATAGAGGCAACATCATTGCTGTACATGGATTAGTATGTAGAAGTAATTGCTAACAAGAAGACAAAATTAAGCCAAAGATATTATTTAAATTGACTCTGAAGGATGTGTTTGTGGCATTTTACTTTCACGTTAAATCTTCAAATGAATTCATGGTTCCTAACTCTGATAACTAATGCTTTATTTGTTTTGGAAATACATTCCATGCTTTGTGTATCAGATTCTAGTTTCCTTATGTAAAACTATGTCATGTTTGATCTCTGTTGAGTCAATAGTTAGTTACAAAGCCACTGTTTCAAAATGATTCTATAGATATTGCAGGAAGCGCTATGTTAGAATGAATGCAATCTATTGACTTTTCTTCATATTTTGTGTGTCTGCTAGATACCAAGAGAAACCATTCTTATATAACATTATCTTCCGTCTCTCAACCCATTAACAATACACATCTCAACGGTTACATCTAATAATGTCTTGGAACCAATCAGAAAGGCATTCAACATATTTCTACTTGCCAATTCAGCATAATTGTTTCTGGGTTCCTCTGCTGATTAAGGAAACACATAAAACCTTAACTAGTGTTAACCCTTTACAAATGATGCATCTATCATGCTCTATATTCTAGAACCCTGTAATGATTGATAGTCAAGACTACACTGACTGTCATCACCATCTCTCTTTGGAGTTCTATCCTTGCTCAAACTTTTCTATTGATATTACAAGAATGCCTACTTCTCTGATCTTGGTAATTCTAAATATTTTTCATATAAATTATAGCTCTCTCTCTCCCCCCCTCTCTCTCTTTCATCTCAGCTAAAAAGGTCATATACACCATGATGATGATGATAATGCTACTGCTGATGATGATACCATCATCATCATCATCATCATTTAATGTCCAGTTTCCATGCTGATGTGGGTTGAATTAGTTTGACAGGATCCGATAGGTTCAAGAACTACATCATTGCTCCAGTGTCTGCTGAGACATCGTTTCTATGGTTGGACACCCTTCCAAATGTCAATGACTTTACACCATGTATTGCTTGCTACCAACACTAGTGAGGCTGCCAGGTGCAGCTCCCAAGACTATGAACCCCGAGGGATGAAGGTCAACTTTATGTTAGTTGATGAGGGGTTAAAATATAAGAGAAAGTGAGGAGAAGAGCAGGTTTTTGTTATAGAGGAGCTACAAAGTTACATACTTATTAGAAATTTGACTGAGACCAATCAGTAGGAGTTTGAAAGAGATAAATTGTTGTGGCAAGGTGTCCATATGCCTCCCATGCTTCAAAGTTTGAGGTGAGTTGAGGTGGATGCGGACAGAAGATCCAGGAGTGTAGTGGTGGTGGCGGTGGTAGGGTTTGCAAGAGTGTATGTAGGAGCAAGCAGTGGAGGAAACAGGAGAAGGGGAAATTGGCAACAAGTGTGAAAATTGGTTAGAGTTCAAGGACGGATGTATTTATATATATATTTATTAAATTAACACAACATGAATGCCCTCAACCCTTTTTAAGGAAGAATTTCTCTCTAATCACATACAAAACACAGCAAAAAAAAAAATACATACACACATACACATATCTATAGAGAGAGACACCGAGATGCCACCAGCTTCCTGTCCAGCTATCCAGTGGAAAATATTCTCCTTTCTAATGTATGTATATGCATATATATACACACACACACACACACACACACACACACACACACATGCATAAGTGGACAAATGAAATTCTCCTTTCTAATGCATCTGATGTCCCTGAAATACTGATTTCACTTCTAACAACATCATGTGGCCCACCTTGACTAATAGCAGCCCATCTCCCAGTAGCCATTTTGAACTTCCTGTGTTCCTTGAGACAAATCAAACTGTTTTAAATAATATTATATATATATAT
>NC_068990.1:61908640-61909579 GCF_001194135.2 Octopus bimaculoides | reverse complement strand
TTATGCACAGTTGTTTCACTATGGAATTTCTGAGTTTTATTCAATGAAAATATGATCTTTGAATATTGGTAGACATATATGTAGGACTAAAGGGTTAAACTTTAACCTATAAATTAAGTTGATGTGTGCTTTATATTTTATTTATGAATTTAATTCTATAAATGTTTCATTTTTTTCAACATCTTCCGGTTTATTAAATCATATTTATATTAGATATTTAATTAGTGTTTAGGAATCTCTTATCAACATATGTTTGTTTGTTTGTTTTTTTTGTGTGTGTGTATGTGTCTGTTTTGGGTTTTTTTTTCCCCTTCTCTTTATTTCTAATACCTAACCAGAGTGTTTTATTTTGAAAATGGAATTTCACAAGTAGTTATTGGTGGTTTAGTAAAACAGACATTTCTTTTTATTTTGGATTTTTAGAAATTTTTAAAATTTTTTATTTTATGTTATTGGATAATGTTTTGGGAGATATAGAATCCAGTCTCCTGAAGTGAGAATAATGAAGCATTTTTGAAGAGTACATGTGTATATATGTGTGTATGTATCCACAGATATATATGTACACATCCACACATACATGCACGCATGCGCGCGCGCACACATAGACACACATATTCATATGTGTGTGTGTGTGGTGATGTTTATGTCTGCATGTGTGTTTTGTTTTAAGGTCAAAAACATGATAGTTGGCTTGACATTTCATTTTACTTGTTCAGTCTTGACCAACAGTAACCTTCTGTATTAATTGTTCTGCTGGGGAGTGATCAGTATAAACATAATTTCACCATTGTATTTCTCACAAAGACACTGATTTCTCTTTACCTCATACACTGATTGTGGCTTACCTTAAGCTATAGGAATCGTATGCATTAAGGTTGTGTGTGTGTATGTATATATATATATATATATATATATATATATATATATATATATACA
>NC_068990.1:61901814-61908445 GCF_001194135.2 Octopus bimaculoides | reverse complement strand
TATATATATATATATATATATATATATATATATATATATAGAAGCAAGCATTGTGAGTGTGTTTGTGTATGTATAGCTTTGTCCATGATGATTTAAACTCTCAGTATGTGTATACATTCATGTGTGTCAGTAAATGTAATTACATGTTTCCATGCATGCGAGTGTGTGTTCATATTAACTAATATTTGCAATTTCTTGTAATATCTATCAACATAAAATAAATCAATATATATGAATTTGGTTATTAGCAATCTGCATGTCCACTATAAAGTAGAATTATAACTTTCTTACTCAGCACTTAATGTTAGATTTTCAGTTTTAGATGTGAATTTTATTCCAAATTCTCTGATCCCCCAAATCTTAGCTTAGTAGAGAACATGTATGATTTTTTTTTTTGGGGGAAATGCAATTTAAAATTCCTTCATATTCAAAATATAAGATTTGTTTTAAAAGAAGGCCTTAGTAAGCAATTATCACACAAAATAATATTCATTTTTCATATTTTATCTTGTAGTTATGCACAAATGTGCAATTTTCCATATAAATTGGTTAAAGATTTTGGCACCCGGCCAGCAATTTCAGGGTGGTGGGGTAAGTCAGCTACACTGGTAACCCAGCTAACTGCTACTTATTTTATCAACCTCAAAAGGATGAAAGGCAACATCAACCTTGGCAGAATTTGAACTGGGAATGTAAAAATGCTATTAAGCATTTTGCTCAGCATGTTAATGATGCTGCCGGCTCACTGCCGTAACACTACTTATAATTTAGTTTCAAATTTTGGCACAAGGCCAGCAATAAGTCGATTACACCAACCTTAGTGCTCTACTGGTACTTATTTTATCAACCCCAAAAGGATGAAAGGCACAGTCGACCTAGGTAGAATTTGAACTCAGAATGTAAAGATGGATGAAATGCCACTAAGCATTTTTGCCCAGAGTGCTTATGATTCTGCCAGCTTGTCATCTTAGTTTCTCACACATACATACACATGTATATATATATATATCATCATCATCATCATCATCGTTTAACGTCCGCTTTCCATGCTAGCATGGGTTGGACGATTTATTTATTGGGACTGGTGAACCAGATGGTTACACCAGGCTCCAATCTGATTTGGCAGTGTTTCTACAGCTGGATGCCCTTCCTAACGCCAACCACTCCGAGAGTGTAGTGGGTGCTTTTACGTGCCACCGGCACGAAGGCCAGTCAGGCGGTATATATATATATATATTTATATATATAGTAGCTGAATACTGTTCATTTATTCAGTGTATATTGCCTTCATCTGAACAATGTGACAACTTACACTTTGGGTTGTTGTGTAAGTAACTGTGTATTCCACAGGCACACTATACTTCTAAGATAATACTTGAATGTTTTACAGTTGCAGGTAGAGTCTAACAGGTTTCCATGCAGTTTTTTCTTGATTTAATTTCTCTCACAAGACTTGGGTTGACCTGAGACTATACTATAGTAGATAGCACTTGCTCAAGGTATACTGCACTTGCTCAACTATTTAGCTACACCTGCTTGCTTCTAATTTACTATTAGGCCTCACCTGTTCTTTTTATTTATTTATTTATTTATTTACTTGGGGTGGGATGCGGCTTAGTCACAAGTGGAGGAGAAGCATCTCCTGAGATTTTTCTGTGCCTCTAAGACTAGTGAAAGTAAGAGAGTAAGTGAAAGTGTGTCTGGAGCACTAACTCAAATGTTTACAGTGGAAGACCTCTGTTCAGAGCAAAAAAGAACTAGGTGATGGTGATAAATAAGGACCAGGCAGTGGTGGTAAATTTGTCAATGAATTCAGTCTTTTTTTTCACATTACCCAGATTTACTTACAAGGATTTTGTTGACCCAAGTTCATAATAGAAAACACTTAACCAAAATCCTGATCTGTGAAGGGAATTTCTCAATCATATTCAACAGACTCTCTCTCTCTCTCTCTCTCTCTCTCTCTCTCTCACGCGCGCGCCAACAAAAAGAGCAATCTTACATAATGTACTGGAGTTTTAAACAGAATAGGAACTATTGATAACATGGTCATAATTTAAAATATCTCTGCATATAGTTTGATGCACTTATGAATGGGGCACATAAATCTATTTGCTCCAACTTGCTTAACTGACCAAACAGGTTTAACTCTTACTTTACAGTTGAGTGTTTAACTATGATTAGCATCCAGCTGTAAAGTAAATTCTACTCAAAGGAACCATCTCCTCCATAATAGCATGGAGAAATAAATGTAAAACTTGATATAAATAGCCATGTGAATCATATTTTTTTGTTTGTGTGTTTTTGTTTGTACTTGGATGATATAGATGTGCATGAGGTAATGCTTATGAGTTAGTGCAAGTTCAACATCTGATCCATTTTAATGACCGATGTCAGGAAACACCTCAGTACTGAACCTTATGGTGAACCTGAATGAAAAATCCCATCATGAAGAATTCTGTATTGCTGAGAAATCATCAGTGATGTAAAATAAACGTCAGTGAAAATAGATGGAGTCTATACAAAGTGTAGTTACAATAACAAAAAGTTTTAAATATAATTTTGAAATCATTGCCCTCAGGATAATGTTTTATTGTGCAGTAGTTCAAGTGGCCCTTACACTCGATGGAGTTTATTTAAACTGCTCAAGCAAGAAACTACTTGATATATCTTTACCGAATACAAAAGAAATCTAGATATAATAGTTCAATTGTGTGCTGCAAACGATTGGCCACAATTAAGAAATGAGTTGGCTGCTTCATAGAACCAGATCTGGCTCAAGTAGAATTCATTATAATAAATATTTACTAGAATTATTAATCCTCAAAGAAATCTAAATTCAAAGAGTGTTGAACATTTTCAGAATTTCTTTTTTCTTTAGAAGACACACGCACACACACTGAAAATATAATTTCTTTCCTCTGGTGTTCATTCATTCCATAAATAATAGTTCAAAGAAGTCTTGAGGAAACTAAGAAACAATGATCTTAGACTTATGCTTGGATTACATTAATTAAATAATGCAGGCATATTTTCTTCAATAAACGTTTGCAACTTTTAATCAGTTCTCTTGTAGTTGAAATGGTAGATGCCTAGACTTGGGAATTTACAGCTTTTAGTTTTTTTTTTTCTCTCTTCATTCTAGGGTTGGCTTCACCTTTCAAAACCTCTGAAGTTAATAAAATATGTATTGATAGTTGTGAGATCAATAAAATAACAGCTGTCCATTAAAATCAATGCCTTAGAAATTTGTGACATTGTGTCAAAGCTAAAAATCATCATTAGCCCTGTACACTGAAAGATGAGTGTAAAGAAGAGGTGTGGGGAGAAAAAAACAAAGATGGTCAAATACCTTTCCATATTTATTTTTACCCCTTCAATGTTCTATGTCTTTTAATTCATACACTGGATTAATGCTTATAGAACTGAATTATTGATGAAAGGTCACAAGTTCAAAGTCTCTTACCAGCAGAGTAGTGTGTGTGTGTGTAAGAGGGATTAGTCTACTTAACTCTTATACCATGCTTTATGGTAAGATCCTCTCATTCCACCTATGTTTTCAATCAAAGAAACATCCATTACCATCATCATCATCAGCTCTGCTTTCCTATACCAGGATGAATTGAACAAGACATTTTCAGGCTGTATTTTATGGCTAAATGCTATTCTTGGTTGCTACTTTTGTGATGAGGTTTATAAATTAGGAATTAAAATAAAATAATGGTTTTGAATTTTGGCACAAGGCAAGCAATCTTAGTGGGAGAAGGTTAGGCAGTTACACTGACCTTCCCCCCCCACCACCACCACTCCCTGTGCTTAACTGGAACATATCTTATCAGCCGCAAAACGATGGAAAGTGAAGGTAACCTTGGTTGAATTTGAACTCAGAACATAAAGAGTTGAAAGAAATGTCGTTAAAAATGATGAAACAAGAAAAAAAAAAAAAAAATTGAAGCTTATTTTAAACAGGGTAGGATAACTTTTAAAGCCTGGCAACAACTGACTGTGTAAAATAACAGATATTTAACAAAAAATTAACTATTAAAATATGATTATCAGAAAACTAAAGATTTGTAAATTTTAACAACTAACATAATATTAAAAATTTATTTATATGGAGGCATAAGCATGGCTATGTAATAAGTAGCTTGCTTCCCAACCACATGGTTCCACGCTCAGTCCCACTGCGTGAAACTTTGGACAAGTGTCTTCCACTATAGCCTCAGGCTGACCAAAGCCTTGAGAGTGGGTATGGTAGACAGAAACTGAAAGAAGCTCATCATATATACATGTTTGTGTGTATATATGTTGCTTTGTGTCTGTGTTTGTCCCCTCCACCATCGCTTGACAACCGATGTTGGTGTGTTTACATCCCGTGATTAGCAGTTCAGCAAAAAGATCAATAGAATAAGTAGCAGGGTTCAGAAAAAATAAAAATAAAAGAAGTACTGGTGTCGATTCATTCAACTAAAAATTCTTCAAAGTGGTGCCCCATCATGGCTGTAGTCTAATGATTGAGACAAGTAAAAGATAGAAAAAATAAATGAACTTCCATTGAGTGTGTATTCTGTAGCAATAGTTTGACGCTCAAGTATGAACTCATAGTCATTTTCTGTGTGTATATGTGTGCTGTTGTCTGAACTGGAAGTAAGTATTGCTGCTATCCCTCTAACCACCTCTGACCCCATTGCTATTGGAGTACTCTCTCTCTCTCTTACTAATGTCTCTGATTAGCTTTAATTAATTGGTATCCTTGATGGCCTGGTACCTTACCTAACCATACACACCCTATCACTCACTGACTATTTTTTTCCTGACCTTCGTTCACATAGGAGAATGGAGTGACTGGTACAAATCTTCCCATTCATTTTCTACTGCGTGTTCCTTCTGTCCTAGCTACAACTTAGTAGCTAGCTCTTCACTGCTTCGCCTGTAAGGTGTTACTAATCTACACTCATTGACATTTTCTTGGTAATTTTCTCCTAACCATATCAGAGCAGTCTTTAAATCGAAAAGATAGTTTTAGTGTCAGAGGAAGAAAGGGGTTGATCAACTTGAAGCCAGCCAGCCAGCCAAATAGTCATTGCCAGTGCAAGGTAACTATGTCGTTCCCTAGATTCTAAATATTGAATAAGTAGCAGAAATTGAGATAAAATAGACACTTCTTATTTTCATATCTTTTACTTGTTGCAGTCATTAGCCCACGGTCATACTGGGGCACTGCCTTGAAGAATTCTTAGTCAAATAAATCAGCCCAAGGACTTATTTCTTTTTAAAGTCTGATAATTATTTTATTGGTCTCTTTTGCTGAACCACTAAGTTACAGGGACTAACACACCCACAAACACATACATATATATATATATATATATATATCATCAGTAAATCATAAATCCAAAAGCGAAGCAGACTCTAAGTTACAGAGCAGTCGAATAATTAGATAAAGATAATTATGACTGGTCTATGGGGTCACCTTGGGTTTCACATCCATAAAGTGCTTAGCTTTTCAGTTTTTCTTCGGACCCTAATGTCTAGTGTTCTGTAACCTCTCTCCAAACTGGAGGGAGAAAAGACCTCGTAGCATATATATATATGTGTGTGTGTGTATGTATATATGATGGGCTGCTTTCAGTTTCCATCTAACAAATCCACTCACAAAGCTTTGGTTGGCCTGAGGATATAGTAGAAGACAGTTGCCCAAAGTGCCACACAGTGGAACTGAACCCAGAATTATGTGGTTGCGAAGCAAGCTTCTTACCACACAGCCACGCCTGCACTTATATTTAATCCTATTAAATTATGTGCAAAGTAATTTTGTGTCGTTGATTGAGGCTACTTCAACATATTACTGGTTGATAACATTTCTCTTCCTGAGAAAAGAAAGACAAATATGACCACACCTAAAGCTTAAATATAGAACTGTGAAGCACTAAACTTACCGAATTATATAAACACTAATGGCTCTATACTCTTAATCATTTTTATGTTAAATAATGGCATCTTTTAATTTACTTAAAAATGTTATTTTGTGACTTTATAGTGTATGATTTCTTAAAATAGTCAGTAGTTTAGGCTGTTCCAAAGGAAAGAACATTATTGTTTTTTTTTTTAAGCTGATCCTTAGCTAGAGATAATTTCTGTGCTCATTCATTAAATGTTTATTGCTAGTGATATATGTATATTTATATACATATTTATTATGATATATATATTATTTAATGATATGGTTCACGTACTAATGATTAGGTGGAATTTCTAATTTCTTTTCCAGTTTTAATCCAAGCTATCATTATCATTAGTTAAATTAGTGTTAACATATTTAATGTCGTGATTGTCAATGATCTTATTAGAAATAATTATGTAGCAAAGATAGTTTAACATTAACTTAATGCTTAATATTATTTTAATCATTGTTAAAAAAGGAAGACCACTCTAGACATATTTCAGATTTATTAGACCTTTTCAACAAAACATGAATTTATTATTGTAATTCAAAATACATTATAGTGCTGGCATGGCTGTGTGGTAAGAAGTTTGCTTCCCAACCACATAGTTCCAGGTTCAGTCCCACTGGTTGGCACCTTGGGCAAGTGTTTTCTACTGTCGTCAAAGCCTTGTGAGTGGATTTGGT
>NC_068990.1:61899847-61901804 GCF_001194135.2 Octopus bimaculoides | reverse complement strand
TATATATATGTGTGTGTGTGTGTGTATATATGTATATATACGTGTGTGTGTTTGCTTGTGTATGTTCCCCATCACCACTTGACAACTGGTGTTGGTGGGTTTACATCCCTGTAACTTAGCAGTTTAGCAAAAGAGACTGGTAGAATAAGTACCAGGCTTTAAAAAAAAAAGTTCTGCAGTCGATTCATTCAACTAAAACTTCTTCAAGGCTGTACTCCAGCATGGCCATAGTCTAATGACTAACAAGTAAAGGATAAAAGCTCACTTAGTTGTCTAATATTATACATGACCAGGTGTAAAAAACAGCATGTTTAGAATTGTAATGATTTCTAATATCACCTCTCAGAGATGTCATCTGCCTGAAAAACAATTAGTTAAGTTAGCTTATCATGAAATGATTAAAAATGATATATGAGAGATTGAACTGATGAGGCTTTTTCCCCTCAACACATAATTATTTGTTATTAGAATTTTAATAATCACTAATTAAATATTGCATTATTAATTAAATGCATTAAATATTACATGTTAATATTGCTCACTACATGAAAATAAATTGTTTTTCATGTAGATGGTCCCTCTGTGTAATTAACCTCGCTGATTTACTATTATCGTTACTCTATTAATTCCACTACTTTTCAGCACAGAGCTGCAATGAAGTTTAAAGATATTGTCAACCTGTTGATTTTTGAAAATTATATTTTCTTTTCTTTTTTTTTTTTTTTTTTTTTTTTTTTTTTTTTTTTTTCATTTAATTATCCAAGCTATTCAGTTTTCTGTTTGATTCGACTTCTAATGATGACTACTTTCCATTGGTTATCATATGTGTAATCTGGATCCTTAGGAAAGGAAAACTTAATTCTTGCTAATAAGATGATAACTTTAGTGGCTTTTAATCTCATCATTAGAGATAAAAATGTTTACAGATACAAACAAAAGAGCAGCAGTACATTTACTTTGTGATATAAAAAATCTTTGCTGCTATAGGCACAACACTTGAAATTCTGGAGGATGGGGCTAGTCAGTTACATCAACACCAGTGCTTAACTGGTACTTATTTTAGTGACCCTACAAAGATGAAAAGCAAGATGACTTTGGTGGAATTTGAACTCAGAACGTAGAGACATGAAACGCTACTAAGTATTTTTCCCAGCATGCTAATGATTCTGCCAGCTCACTGCCTTAAACTTTGTTATATAAATAATGAGATTCCTTACTATAATAATAATAATAATAATAATAATAATCATTTCTACTATAGGCCTGAAATCTCGAGGAAGGGGGTTAAGTCAATTACATTGTCGGACTACTCAGCTGGTACTTATTTTATGAACCCCAGAAGGATGAAAGGCAATGTCAACCCCAACAGCATTTGAACTCACGAAGTAAAGACTGACAAAATACTGCTAAGCATTTTACCCAGCCTACTAACAATTCTGCCAGCTTGCTCCCTTAAACTTTGTGATACAGAAAATGAGATTCCTTACTATAATAATAATAATGATAATGATGATGATGATGATGACGGTTTCAAATTTTGCCACAAGGGCAGTAGTTTTGGGGGAGGAGAGGAGTCATTTACACCGACACCAGTATTCAGCTAGTACTTATTTTATCGACCCTTAAAGGATGAAAGGTAAAGTTGAGCTTGGCAGAATTTGAACTCAGAGCATAGCAATAGGTGAAATACCATGAAGCATTCCCTCCAGTGTGCTAACAATTCTTCCAACTTGCCACCTTAAACTTTGTGATATAGAAAATGAGATTCTTTACTATAATAATAATAATAATGACGATAATAATATACTTATTTGAATGAATATCATTTTTTTTTTTTTTGTTTACAGTGTGATATAAATAATGAGATTCACTCAGATAATTATGAGCTGGCAGAATCATTAGCATGCTGGGCGAAATGCTTAGTGGTATTCCATCTGCTGCAATGCTCTGAGTTCAA
>NC_068990.1:61897869-61899237 GCF_001194135.2 Octopus bimaculoides | reverse complement strand
CTGTGATGCTCTTATGGTTACTGTATTGAAAGTGTTTTGCGTAGGATGTGTGCAGTGCCCAGTAGTGCAATTTTCTGTATTTTATATATATTTGTAAGTCCAGGTGTTTTTGTTATGTATTTGTCTGAATATTTTTTTATTATACCTAAGGCACCTACTATGATAGGAATTGTTTCTGTTTTTAGATTCCACATTCGAGTTACCTCTATTTCCAGGTCTTTGTATTTTGAAAGTTTTTCCATTTCTTTTATTATTATTATTATTATTATTATTATTATTATTATTATTATAAGAAATGTTGCCAACCAAGAAATACCAAAGGCTTTTACTGGCCATGACCTGTCCAGTGTGTACCTACATAGGATGGAAATATACTTCCATCTCAGTCTTAGTATTCATCTGTATTAATCCATTGCACATCATAAGTGATATCCATCACCTTGCTTGGAAGTAAGATGTTGTGTACAATAAATAAATAAATAAATAAGAGCAATATATTGCTATTATCGGGGGCTTTTATTTACATGATATTTTGCCAGATAAATGGATATTGTCATTGTGATTGACATTTGTCCACAATATAAACCCTTTATGAGACGTGCATATCAGGAATATCCTTCTGTTGACCTATTCAAGATGAACATTAAAAATACAGATGATGCCTTAATTAATCATAACTAAACGTTCCAATTCTTTATTCATCTCCATATTTTCTCCGTAAGTAATTTTAGTTTTTATTTATTTAATCAGCTTCTGTTGTGTGTGTGTGTGTGTGTGTGTGTGTGTGTGTGTGTGACTGTAATAAAGAAACCATTTGTCATTGTTCCTTCTGTAGTGAACTGCTAAAACAAGTAGCAGTAATTTCTTTGTTTGTTCATAGATCAAGAGAAACTAGAAGACTTTTAACTGCCCTGATTAGCTCTAAGATGTTTGATTTTAAAAGTATGTATATTTATATGTCTCCTCCAACTGTATGACATCTGATATATTCAGATGAACAAAATAACTTTGAAACTAATTTATTTCACTGTGCAGTGTTATTGGCTCTTGAAAAACGATTGTCTTGTTGGTAGCCTTGTATATATAATATATGTCAGTGATCTAGATTATGCTCATCATAAAACTTCAGGAAGTGAACATTTTAAATATTAGCCAAAAGTAAACTAAAAACAATAAAATAAAAATAAAAATGCCTGTCATTCATATTAACAAAAGAGTTTTAACCTCTATCAGTCTTACAATTCTTTTGCCTTTTCAGAAGTCAAAAATCAGAGAATACTGTAAAATATATTCTGTAAATAATTTTTGCTAATATTCACAGAACATAACTCCCTACAGGTATGAAGACTTTTACAATTAAGCATACAA
>NC_068990.1:61896833-61897731 GCF_001194135.2 Octopus bimaculoides | reverse complement strand
AGACATGTATATATATGTAGGTAGGTGGGTAGGTGATGTTACCAGGAGAATAGGTCTCAAAATATGATGTTTTTGATCTTGTTTGGATTCAAATTTGGTGGCAAAGAATCCAAAATAGATCAAAAACATCTATATTTATTATTAATAGTCAACAAAAGTTACAGAGTGACTCAAGGGCTGAAATTTTTATGCATTGGCACTTGAATCTCTCTCTAAATTCTGCTGAACACTAATAATTATATAATGGATTCTCCTGCCGTATGAGTGTTCAGCTTTCACCAGACAACCTGCACAAATCATTCATTTATAATGCTCAAATGTATATGCTGCACATTAGGTCACTCTCTCCATCAAATCGACGTTGCCTGAACAGGTGTACAGTGTACCATATATCAGGTGTCAAAGTTCTTTGCAGAGCATCGTGAGATGAAGTGTTTTGTACAAGAACACAGCAAACCACCTGGTCTAGGAATTGAAACCATGATCCCAAGTTCACTCAGCTGTAGAAATGAGTTGCGACATCACTGGCGCCAAGCTGTATCGGCCTTTGCCTTTCACTTGGATAACATCAGTGGTGTGGAGAGGGGAGGCTGGTATGCATGGGCAACTGCTGATCTTCCATAAAAACGACCCTGAGTTGTGTGTTCACCGGTGAGGTGACGTTCTGCCCAGATTTGTACCCCGGAGGAGAACCTCTTAGGTGCACCCATGGTCATTCATGACTGACGGAGTTGAGTTTATATATATATATATACACACACGAGTACATATATCTTTTATCTTGTTTGAGCCATTAGCCTGTGGCTATGTTGGGGTACCACCTTGAAAAACTTTTGTTGATTGAATCGGCCCCAGTATTTATTATATATATACACACACACACACACACACACATATA
>NC_068990.1:61895195-61896469 GCF_001194135.2 Octopus bimaculoides | reverse complement strand
TTTTTTTTTTTTTTTTTTGTAAGTTTTTAAATTTCAATTCTATTCAAATATGTTTTGTAGGAAATGTGGTGGTGGTGGTGGTGATGGGGGAGGGGTAAGGAAAAAGGAAATAAACAAACTTTCCCATCAAATAAGAAATCTTCAATAACTTAAGTGATTTTAAAGTCAGTGGTTTTGAGAAAACATTTGAGTGTGTGTGATGTGTGTGCATGTGTATATACATGTTAGTTTATAGAATTATTGACATGATATGCCATCTATTTATTGAGGTTTTAGCAAAAGTTTTTAGGCAGCAATGAATACTTCTACAGAGTTGTAAGATTGGTGTAATATTTAATGTATCCATACAATAACTATTTTCTATAAATCTTTCTGGCAATTTTCTTCTGAAAACTGGCAAAATGTAGGCCAGAATGCTAAGATATTGTTACAGATTATTGTTACTTTAAACATCATTGTTGCAACACAATGATTGAGATATGTTATAGCATTTCAAGAGATTATTTATTTATTTATGATCAAAGTGAAACCATTGTGTCTTTAAGAATGTTATCTTAATCTTTGCTCCTTTTTGACTTAGTTTGTTTGCCATTTGTATTTATAGCCTGCTACAATATCGGCATCAACAACATTTTCAATAGAAAAAAAAAAAAAGAAAGAAAAAGAAACTTGTTATTTTCTTTATTTATTAAACAGAGATAATTTAGATATTCACTTCCTATTCCTTGCTGCTAAAAAGAAATATATATATATATATATATATATATAAATGAATAAATAAATACAAACATTAAGGAATGGAGTAGATAAGATCCAGGCTACATATGTTTCAGAGTGAGCGAAACCTTGGAAGTGGTAAATATCCGAGCAAGGTGTTCGGTACATATGTTAACATGTACCTACTTGCGACAATGTAAACTTTCATTCACTCAAGATACCCTTGGCCTAACAAGTAGCCTGCAGTATACACCTCACTTGAATATTTATCACTTCTGAGGTTCCTCTCGGAAGTGAAACATATGTAGCCCAGATCTTATCTACTCCATTTCTTAACTCTTGTAGTCTTATTCACATACCAGGCAACCCTGGTTACCTACCATGTAATTTATAAGAAGTTTATTGTACTTCAATACAAAAACATCCACGACCTTCCATCTCAGTAAACCAATATTGTCCATGAAAGTTGTTTTTTTATATTTACTACAGATTGCTTGAAGCTAACTTTCTTCCTACGCCTTGATCCTGGGATCTTATATATATATATATATATATAT
>NC_068990.1:61881216-61895117 GCF_001194135.2 Octopus bimaculoides | reverse complement strand
TATATATATAAATATCATACCTCACATGCCTTGTGTATTTCAATCTGGTACCTTGATGTTTTTTACATATTGTAAAGAACTTGCAAAGAACTTTGAATATCTTACCTTCCATCAACTTGTACTGCCTCTTCACCATTTTTGTCATTACTGCCAATGTAAATTCAGTGTGACACCATCATAGCTTCTATATTTCATGATATCTTCATGATATCTTCATGTCTCATATATATTCCCACTGTGCTTTCATGTCATATATATTAAATTGTGGTATCACATATTTCGCACATTTCAGTGTGTACCTTCGTGTCATATCATAAACTCTTTGGTACCATTAAGTTTCATACATTCTATTGTGATACCTTGATATCTTATATGTAGCAACGTGATATCACATGTTGTCCAGTGTGGTATTTTTCTGCTCTTGGCTATTTTATTGTATGTCCATTAAAGAATGAGTATAGATTTATACTTTTGTATTATCATGCTTTTCATCTCTCCTCCAATTTCTCCATTAAAATTTCTCAAATCTGGTTGTTAATGATTGCAGTACCTCAACAACTACTAGGGAGACAGTTACTTTTTCATTGCCCACATTTTTTAGTACTTATTATTTTCATCATCATCATCATCATCATTATTATTACTATTAAAGAGGTGAGCTGGTAGAATTGTTAGCATGCCAGGCAAAATGCTTAGCAGCATTTTGTCCATCTGCACGTTCTGAGTTCGAATTCTGCTAAGGTTGACTTTGCCTTCTCATCCTTTTTGTGGTTGATAAATTAAGTACCAGTGAAATACTGGGATTGATGTAATCAACTAGTCCCTTTCCCCCAAATTTCAGGCCTTGTGCCTTTAGTAAAATGGATTTTTATCATTATTAAGATGGTGAGCTGGCAGAATTGTTAGCACGCCATGCAAAATGCTTAGCAGCATTTTGTTTGTCCTTACATTCTAAGTTCAAATTCCATTGATGTCAACTGAGCCTTTGATCCCTTTAGGTGTCAATAAAATAAGTACCAGTTGAGCACTGGGGCCAATCTAATCAACTTACTCACTCCCCGGAAATTACTGGCATTATTATTATTATTATTATTATTATTATTATTGAGTGAGAGAGCAGCGCATGCAATCAAAGTGACACCAGGGTAAAATATACGAAGCCCAGAATACCCATCATGGCTATTGTTCTAATAAGGGTACACCAGGCACATGCATCGCAACCACATGTGCACGACGTGGTGATCTCATATTAAGATAAACAGCGCGTTATTATTATTATTATTATTATCATCATCATCATCATAGTCTGGTTTGGGAATAGTAGCTTTTTGGGTTTTTTTTTTTTATCTGTTCTTTATTAAATGTTTTACCAGAATATTGCTTATTATTATTCAGTGATGGCTAACATTTTTATTTGCCAAATAAACTGAGATAAATATGGAAATAGATTTCAAGGGTCGAGAGGATAATGCATGTAAATAACTTGCCCCCTTTTATTTTTTATATTTCATTTACTTTTTTTTTTATTGATCTAATATCATTTCCCTTGATTTACACTTATGCTGAAGGTTCTTTCTTTCTCTGTGACATTGATGTCAGTCAGCTGTGTCAAAAACTCCAGCAGTTAAAGTGAACTCAATTTCCTAGCTGGTGAAAACAATTACACTTTCACTATGACACTTCCAAGATGTTCTACTGTCTATTCTCTTATCTTGGCTTTTCTTTCCTCCCAACAATTTCTACATCTTTTTTTTCTTCTTCTTTGTCTTTTTTTTCACTAATGAGTTTAAGACATTTTCAGAAAATATTTCTCCTCCAATAAAATTTAATCTGCTTTCTTCTTCTTTTTTTTTTTTATTACTTTTTTAAATTATGTTACATGCAATCTTGTTCAATAGTATTAGTTCTATACACAAACTGTACCAAGATTAATTACCACTCAAAAATTCTCATGAACAACTAGCTTTTTCTGCCAGCCATTCATCCAGTTATCTATCTGCCCATCATTACTGGGGTTTTTTTTTTTTTCCTTCTCTTCTTCTCATTTCTTGCTATGATACAATTTTTATTCAATCAAAAGAAACTCACAAGAAAAGACATAAAAGAAAAACTCTTTGCAGAGAGTGGATTGAGAGATGTGTACAGCAAAGGAAGACCAATCGTGGAAAACTTTCAACTGAAATTATAATCAGTAATTTTGATTTCAATTGGCAGCGATTAATGCTTCTTTCTTTCTTTCTTTTTTATTCTATTTTCATTGTATGTTTTTCTTCCTTATTTTGTAGTTTTACAATTTTGATGTCAAATTTAACTTCTGCTTGGCTTCCTACTTGCTCACTGCTTGAACAGTACCATAATCAGCTCATTTGTACTTGTTTGAGTAGTTACTCTCACAGCTGCTGTATAATATACCAGATTAACTGACTTAGAAATGAAACTTGCTATAACTCACTCTTCCTCGTACTCTCAACCTATATTACATCCTCTAGGGAAAGTGTTAGTAATTCTAAAAATTGATTCTGTGTTTTTTTTTTTTTGTTTTTTTTTTGTGTGTCTGTATGGTTATGAGCACATTTTTTCATTATGTTTTAAATATCATATAGAACAGTATAAGAAGTAGATAAGCTACGAAACACATAGTTCAAAATCTACCGCATAAAATATTCTGTATCAGTCACTAAAATAATAGTGACACTGCTTGTTCTTAGAAAAAAATAAAGACTCGTTTATATAATTCAGTCTGTAGAAAGTTTTCAGAGTTAAGTGGACGACTTGAGCCAATTATTCAAACATTAAACTTTCTCTTCCTCCAAAAACAATTTTTGTTGGCTGTTATTCACATTTTTTAGATTTGGTATTGATGGATCTGTGTTGGTGCCACATAAAAAGCACTGGCACTGGTGCCACATATAAAACACTCATGCTTGTGCTAATGTTAAAAGCACTGAAGCTGGTGTCACACAAAAGGGGCACCTAGTACACTTTGTGGGCATCTAGCTGTAGAAACCATAACAGAACAGGCAATAGTGCCTGGTGTGGCCCTCGGTCATACCAGCTCTGGTCAAACCATCCATCCCATGACAGCACGAAAAACATCTTAAACGATGATGATGAAAAGATTTATGGGTATTTTAGATGCACCCTAACTTCAGCAGTACATGTTCAGAAAAAAATGATTTTAGTGTATTGAAGCTTACAGGAGGTCCAACTTCACATATAGAGCCTGGTGTGATTCTTTTGAAACTTTTCTTTTTTCCTTTATGGAAAAAGTGCTATCAAATACTGTACATTATGAAAGAAACTAGTGCAAGGTACATTGTACATCCTTCGCTACATACAGCAGTATCATATGGATAAGTAAATATCATGGTGCTAATGGCAAAAACAGTAAAAAAAGGCTGAGCAAGCTCTTCACAATATAAAACAGTATTTTGATATATGCTAAAGACACACAGAGCTGACCACATAAAAGCATATAGCTCACTGGTTAGAGTGCTGGGCTCACAATCATGAGGTAGTGAGTTCAATTCTCGGACTGGGCGCGTGTTATGGTCTTGAACAAGACACTTTATTTCATGCTGCTCTAGTTCACTCAACTGTAGAAATTGGGTGGCAAAATCACTGGTGCCAAGCTGTATCAGCCTTTGCCTTTCTCTTGGATAATATCAGTGTCATGGAGAGGGGTGGCTGGTATGCATGGGTGACTGCTGGTCTTCCATAAAAATAACGTTGCCCAGACTTGTGCCTTGGCGGGGAATTTTCTAGGTGCAATCTCATGGTCATTCATGACTGAAGGGGGTCTTTATTTTTACTTTTAAAGGCACTCACTCACACACACACACACACATTCTCACACATGTCAGTTTTTGTAATTAATTTTATGACTTTTCCTTTATTATTCAGGTTCTAAAACTATTGTGAAAAGCGTACATCGTTGGCTAATGTACTATGCTGGCTGAGGGGCAGGTTACCAATGAAACAAATGCTCAACTTAACCTGGTCAAGCTGACAGACAACTTCATGGTATTGGCAAACACCAAACTGAACTATAATATCTGGGGCAATTGACAGAGGTATTTATCACTAGCCATTCAATTTCTTACCATCTAAAATAAACGTATATTTGCAATTTTGTTTATTGTTCTGAGATTTTAGCTGCTAAATCCTGTTACACTATTCAAAAATATGTCATCGGTATTATTATGAAATATCTTTTGTAAAAGCTTGTTACGACTATAGAAATTCTTCATTTCATCTGGTATTATGAAGCCCTCTGGATAGACAAGAACTAATTAAAAAGAAAGGTAACCAACATGTAAACTTTTTGTATTATTATTATTATTATTATTATTATTATTATTGTTATTATCATCATCATAATAAAAGAAGACAGTGAGCTGACAGAATCATTTGCAAGCCAGGCAAAATGCTTAGCAGCATTTCGTCCGTCTACACATTCTGAGTTCAAATTCCGCCAAGGTTGACTTTGCCTTTTATCCTTTCAAGATTGATAGCATAAGTACCAGTTGAACACTAGGGTTAATGTAATTGAGTTTCCCCCTCTCCAGAAATTGCTGGCATTGTGCCAAAATTTGAAATCATTACTATTGTTATTATTCTAAAATAAGTCAGCAAGCTGGTAGAATTGTAACTATGCTGGAAGAAGTATTCAGTGGTATTTCTTCTGACTTTACATTCTGAGTTCAAATGCTGCCGAGGTTGACTTTGCCTTTCATCCTTTCAGGGTTGATAAAATAATAAGTACCAGTTGAGCATTGAGGTCAGACTTGCACTTTCCTACACAATTGCTGGCCTTGTGCCAAAATTTGAAACCATCATTATTATTATTATTATTATTATTATTATTAAATGGGAAAAAAGTTTTGGTTGATAAAAGTTTATAATGATAGTATTTAAGTCTTTAAAGAAAATAATGTGTTCAAAAACATATGTTGGGTGATATGTTTGAGTTCTTCATGTCAGTTTTTCACAGACATTGCAACAAATTTCCATATTCTTCTAGCCTTTCTGTTAAGATCTGAATGGATCAACCTCAAGCTAAACTTCACGTAGCGTTGTTTATGGAGCCTCTGGACCAGACACTTTCTCATCAAAACAGAATCACTTCTCTGTGTTTATATTTACAAATTGATTTTTTTTTTCCTTTATCATTTCAAGATTTGAATAGAATATCTCTTGGGTGTTTATAAATTGGCAGAATCTATCCATTTTCAGATTGTTTTGTACATAATTTCCTGCTTCATGGATTGAGATAGCAAGTGCTAGAGTTAAGTATCTTGCTCAAAGATAAAGTGCAGCATCTGTGATTAGATACCAACTTCCTGAGCCTAAATGCCAAAAACTTCATCTGTTCAGATATTTATCATAATGTAAATCTGGATAACATTTATCTAAGTGAAAAATCTTTATAACTACATTTGCCAAAACTTTTTGATTCATTTTCAGTGTATTCTTCTATATCTTATCTCAGATAAAACAATTGGCACTGAGGTGGGAAAATTTTCTTTTCCTTTAAATATTCCTGCTGCCAGCATTGGTTTAGAGATCCCAAATTTGTATTATTCACTCAGGATATAGATGATTTTTTATGTACATATTCAACATTTCATTGTTGTATTAATAAAATTAAAACTTTAGCTACATTCTTAAAAGTGCTTACCATGATCTAAGATGCTGCTCTTTAAAGTAAAAGAATGTATATTTGTAATTTTGTTTCTTGTTCCAAGATTTTACCTGCTAAATTTTGTTGCACCTTCAAAAGCTAGTTTCTCATGCATCAGAAATATGTGATCCATGTTACTCTAAAGTGAGTGTGTGGGTATACGCATACAGACATATGTATGTATGTATTCAGTCTGTCTACATGGCATCTTGGTCAAGTGTCTTCTACTAAAGACTTGGGCCAACTAAAGCCTTGTGAGTGGCTTTGGTAGACAGAAACTTAAAGAAGTTCATCATTTGTGTGTGTACATATACATATATATGTATATGTGTGTGTTTCCTTGTCTAGTTGTAAAATAATTGTCACTGTCATGCAAATAGCATCATTCAGTTCCAATATTCATCAAGAGAACATGTCTGGTCATTGGGAAATGTTACCTTCCTTGGAAACAGGTGAGGGCTGGCAACCTGAAGGGCTAACCCTCACCTGTTGTAGAAAATTTGCCTCAGTAAACTCTATCCACCCCTTGCAAGCTTAGAAAAGTGAATGTTAAAATGATAATGACAATACATGCGTGTATGTATAAATGATACAATGCCTCTACTAGGTCTGAAACCAAAAAGAGCATTTTAGATTTCATTTTACATTGTGTCAAAGAGAATTCTATCAAATACTTTTCACAGTATTGATATGAGAGAAATCACTTGGAAAACAGTGCATCTACTCTACACTATGTTCTCTGAGGTTTTCAACCAGGGTTCATATGACTCTAGGGGATTCATGTAAGATTTTGTTAAAATTTATGTGGAATAAAATTGGTTGTACTTCTACAATACACAAAATATTTTGACAATTTTTTGTTTAACACAATTCCTAATAACATTCAGTTATAAAAGATATAATGGGATTTTATTTAAACATCAAAGAGTTAGGGGGGATGTCCAGTAGAGTAAAATAAGAATGAAAGAAGTTCTTAGGCAAAAGTTGGTTGAGTGCCACTGATCTACATCAAGGAAGCAGACACATAAATACTTTCCATAATAAAAATGCTTTTCAGAAGAAATCAGTTAAATGACTAATGCAAGAAAGCCACCCAATTGCTGTGTAGGGTTCCACACAGATCTACCAAACACTAGACAGAGAGCAGACTGAAAGATGAACCTTTTAAATCTGACAAAGACCCAAACCAGTTATGACTATCAGGCGCTTTGGTCAGCTAGAGTAAATGAGAGTCTGGAGAAAATTGAGCAACTAAAACTAATGTATGTGTGTGTGTATATATATGTATATATATATATACCCATACATATATGTGTGTGTGTGTGTGTTAATATAAATACAAGCATACCCACACAGACATATTCATACATATATCTCCCTCTCTCAGTTGTGAAATCCTTGTCTTGCAAACTACTTGGTGACACCCCCACCCCACCCCCCATGAATGCTAGTACCACATGAAAAGACATCCAGTACACTCTGTAAAGTGGTTGGTGTCAGGAAGATCATCCAGCCATAGAAACCATGCTAAATCAGAATAGTGGAGCCTGGTGTTGCCCTTCAGCTTGCCAGCTTCTGCCAAACTGTTCATCCCATGTCAGTACGGAAAATCGATGTTTGATCATGATGATAATAATAACGGTGGTGGTGGTGAGGACGACAATAACCACCAACACCACCATCATCATCATCATCTGCTGCTGCTGCTGTATATATATAAAATGCAATTAGTTCATTCTGTAAGCAGGTAGTGCTAAGAAGAGCACCACTAGAGAGACCATGCCAGGAATAAAATAATACAAATGGCACCTGGGCCCCAAACAATGTAGGAGTAAAGTAACTCTGGATAAGAGCTGGTTTGGACTGTGATAACCTGCCCAACCCATGATGGCAGGTAAATAGCTCAAATCTTATAGGAAGGACAATTCCCCCATACCATTTGATGTAGCGGAAATAAATGTGAAGTTTGGCCTTGAAATTAACGCAACATCAGTGCCTTTCAATAGAAATTTTTCTGCTAATTTATAGAGAACTTAATCCACTTTAGGTAATAATCATTATATATTTTTGTAATATAATACTAGACTAAGTTTGTGATCCTTATGGTTAATATAGGATTGACACTAAGCCAGTTAATCCAGAATTTCAACAGTTGAAGTTCATAGAAGTGAGCTGGGGGAAAATGTTAGGTGTTTGAACAGCAAAGTAAGATGTTTCATCTTTTTTATTATGTACTAAACTTATTTCATTACACAAGCACGACATTAGATAGAGTGGAGTTTTGTTTATAACAGCCTAAATATATTCTAAGTTGCTTTAGTTCTGTTGTAAATATTTCTTGTTAACTAAACAAAACTCATACAGCACTGTGGTACACTTAGGAAATTGCTTCAATTTTTTAGAGAATGCTGTTTTAGTTTACCTCAGTAGTTGTTCTGCATGATGGTAAATATAACAGAAATTGCTTGTAAGTTTTCAAACTATCGAAACTGCTGAAAAAGGAAAAAAAAAAATTAAAAACATTGAAACCATAGAAAGTTTAAGGTCACCATGACTATACAAACAAACTTGTAGAGTGTTATTAATCAGGATATTTTATTTCTATATTTTATGTAAAAATTCAAGGTTGTCATCAATGGCTGTTAATTTTCTTATCAGTGTGTTCATGTGACTTCTTACCTTTTCTTATTTTATTTTGTGTTAGATAATTCTTAATTCAAGTGACTATATAAGATAGCTTCATGTAAGGTTCTTTATAAAATTCCTCCTTATCTGCTTGCAGTCTTTTTCCCCACTAACATTTGTTGGGAGTAGATATTCATGTATCTTTTACATTTGTTGTGTATATCATTTTCTTTTTTCTTTTTCTTTTTTGCTTCTTTTATTTTAAAATTCTTTCTTGTCAAGCTGGGTGTGAGTTCTATGATAGCTCATTGTGTGAAATAAAGTCAGGTATACTTTATATCATCAGTAATCAGATTATTAGATAATTAGCAGAGCTCTTGGAAGCACTGCTCTACATATTGGACGCTAAGTTAAACTTATTGGATGTGTGTTTGCATACAGGTGCGCATGAGAGAGAGAGAGAGAGAGAAATAGATAGGAACATGCAAACTATAGTGATTGCTTTATCCTATTTATGCCTAATCACATGTATCTGTATGTTCAATAATCTGTATACTAAGAAGTACCCCAAGGTTACTTATCTAGTTCATAGCTAACTGAACTTTAATTGATTATATACACACCTTAATGATATAACTGTGCAGTGCTGTTGAATGCTTGTCATTACGATGCTGTGTTTATGCATAGCCAGCTTTTACCTATCTCTGCTCATATGTGAAGATAAAAGTTTTAACATTGAAACGGGGCTAGTTTGATAAAAATGTGCATTATCATTTGCTTTTCAGCCTATCTTTGCCTTTCATTAATGCTTGACCCCTTTTTTTTTTTTTTTTTACAGCAAAGCAGTTGTTTTTATTTATTTTTCAGAAAGCTTATTGACTTTTGGTATTAAATCTAGTTTATCATTTTAGCTTGAAGAGACTGTAAATATTGGATCTTGATAAAAGTGAACTGAAAAAATTAAGAATATCGTTTTTTCATTAAACTTCAAACTAACATATTTTATCTATTTGGGACAACTCCCATATTTTATTACACGACTACCTTTCCTTCTATAAACTTTGCAGGCTAACAAAGTTAGTTCTTTTTTCTTTTGCCATACTTGTTTCTGTCATTAGACTGTGGCCATGCTAGGGCACGACCTTGAGGAATTTTTAGTCAAATGGATCAACCTCAGTTCTTATTTTTTTCTTGTTTCTTTTTTTAGGCATGGTACTTATTCTAGTGGTCTCTTTTGCTGAACCACTAAGTTATGAGGATGGAGAACAAACAAACAGAAAGACACATGCATATATATATATATATATATATATACATGTGTGATGGTGTTAGTTCTCATCCATCAAATTCACTCACAAGGCTTTGGTGGGCTTGAAGCTATAGTGAAAGACACTTGCCCAAAGTACCACACAGTGGGACTGAACCTGGAACCATGTGGTTGGGAAGCAAACTTCTTACCACACAGCCACACAGGCACTGACATGTAGCCTGTATTTAATGTTAAGTAATGGAAAAGTCAAAGAAGTTTT
This sequence comes from Octopus bimaculoides, assembly GCF_001194135.2. NCBI lineage: Eukaryota > Metazoa > Mollusca > Cephalopoda > Octopoda > Octopodidae > Octopus > Octopus bimaculoides. Next base: position 61,885,280 of record NC_068990.1, on the reverse strand, counting down.
GCTTTCAGCTTCTTCAAGCCTTCTGCTTTGAAAACCAGATACGAATTCATACCGTAAATGTAAATTCAAAGAGGCACCACTTTCAAATAGTTTGTTCTTTCCATTAGCATAAGATATAAATTTAATTGCTATTCAAGATGAAGGAATAAAATGCAACTGATAAACTATGGATGCTCAAGAAATACAGACTGATCCCAAGGGATATAAGAGGAGCCATAAGCAGTCATCATCATCATCATCATTATCATCATTTATCCATTTAGCATTCAGATTATTCTGTCAAATATAATGCTTATTTATTAGCATTGTTTTGAATTATTCATGGATTATCTTGTAGCTTTGAGATTTTCATGATGTAATTGCTTGTTTTTAGGACATTGTTGGGTAGGTGTGAGAGATTGTATCAGCTAGTTTGAATATAAAACATGTAGAATATTTTGGCTGGATATGGTCAGTTTGAATGCTAAAGGTTTAATGTCCATTGCTGGCATGAGTTAGATGTTTCGACAGGATCCAACTAATTTGAAGACTGTGTTGGTCTCCACTATTTACTTTGGCAAGGTTTCTACAGCTGGATGCCCTTCCTAATGCCAACTACTTTACTGATTGTACTGGGTGCTTTTTATGTGGCATCAACATTAGTGAGGTCCCCAAGTAACTCAAAAGACAGGGCCCTTTGACTGAGTGGAGTGGGGATGTAGTCAAAGTGAATAGAGACTTTGCGCGACATATACAAAAGTAACTCACAATCAGACCACCTGTAAAAGAAATTCTGTTTCCATGCATGAGAAGGCTTCATAGAAGTAACTGTTAAACTTATGTTAAATATCATGCATATATTTGTCTGTGCCGACTGTATACCAATGTAGTTGATATTTATGTTCTTGTATGGCTGCATTCATGACCATTCACCAAGGTCTTTGAGATTTGGTGAAAGGGAGAGAGATAGGTATCCTCAAAGCATACACTGGTTAAATCAAAGTGGACTCTGCTAAAGACATCTGAGGTGTCAGCTGCGTTCTTAAACTGGGTGATAAATCTCCCATCCAAGTGAGCCAAATCCTAGATAATTCTATATCTGTGGTTACTGAATCAATATTTGAAACTGATGCTAACGGTGTATAAAAAAATTAGCAATCTGATAAATTGTATAAAATGGTTATGCTCTGATGATAGAGAACACTGCAAATATGTGGAAGTTAGGCTTATGTTTGAGTCTAAAAGCACTGTTTTTAGACTCAAATACATTTGCCTGCTCACATATAAAAATACATAGGCTTTTATGATTTGATGTAAAAACATTTCAGTATAGATGCAGGAGTGGCTGTGTGATAAGAAGTTTGCTACCTAACCACATGGTTCTGAGTTCAATCCCTCTGCTTGGCACCTTGAGCAAGTGTCTTCTACTATAACCTCAGGCTAACCGTAGCCTTGTGAGTGGATCTGTTGGACGGGCACTGAAAGAAGCCCATCATTTATGCATATATATATATATATATATATATATATATATAGATATAGATAGATAGAGAGAGAGAGAAAGAGGCAATTATGTAGATAAACAAATAAGATACATTGAATATATTAAATACATTATGTTGGGTATGAAATACAAAATATGTATATATGTATACATGCAAGCTGAGAGAATGCAAAAGGTCGAGACTTTCAGATTATGAAGTTTTATGTCTAAATATTTATATTAATAAGTCCAACTTATGCAGAGTACAAATGACAGAGATGTATCTAATTTGATTATCCACATCATTGCCTCTGTATCTACTCAACTTATCCCTCTTACGGCCATTCTTTACTTTGCGGAATCCATCCCCTGTAAAGACATCAGAGTCTAAGTTTGAATCTTCTGAGCACTGTGTCTTCAATACGGAGAATCTCTGGATCTTATCTGTGGTTTGTGTGTGTGTGTGTGTGTGTGTTTGTCCCCACACTGGTTGACAACCAGTGTTGGTGTGTTTATCTCTCCATTAACTTAGTGGTTTGGCAAAAGAGACCAGTAGAATAAATATTAGGGTCTGTTCGTTGACTGAAATTATTTAAGGCAGTTTCCCAGCATGGCCACAGTCTAACAAATGAAACAAGAAAAAGATAAAAAGAATAAAATATAACAATTATAACCATTTTGAAATGAAATTATTTTAATATTTTTTAAAAATTTGATTAATTGCTGTTTTGAGCATCTGTTACGAGTGCTTCAGTCAGTCATACTCTATGAATTTTATTTCAATCAACTGTTTTGAATCAACTTCATTTACTATAATTCTAGCATAATAAATATTTTCATCTAAGTTGAGCATATTTATTTGATGATAATTTAAATATAATTTACCATTATGAATGACATGAAATTAGCATTTCATTACAATAGAAAGGGGTGCTGAAAAGTTCCTGACTTAAGGGTTCTTCATGAAAGGCCTAGTTGGAAACCCAACCGAGTTTTTTTTTTTTTTTTTTTTTTTTTTTTTTTTTTTTTTTTTTTTTTGAAAGGCTTATAAAAACCAAATGATTGTTGCAATAAGTGTCAATCTGAGAGGAGAATTTGTTAAATAAAATCATAATTAACTGATCCTCCTGTATTTTCTTTTACCCAAACCCAGGAACTTTTCAACACCCACTCATATATATGTGTGTGTGCGTTGAAAAACCAAATTATCACTTTTCTGACAATATGTTGCATTTTCACTTTATCAAATTGTTATTACTTCATAACATCTGTTCACAGTTTCATTTAACTTAACTCCTTTGATACCAACCTGCCTGAGACTGCTTCAGGTCTCATGACATAAACTTACCATTTTAAAGTGGTCTACATTATAATTTTCCATCAAAATTTTATGCTAATTTGTTCTAGACTGTAGCTTAATAATGAAAAAGTTATTTTACTAAATTCTTAATTATTTTAAGAATCAATTGAAACAAAGGCTGCATATGTTGACAGAAATATGGTAACAAAAGGCTTAACCCAGTGAGGAATTTTCTATGTTGTCACTTGACCAAACTAGTTCAATCCGGTGTGCGTGTGTGTGTGTGTTTTAGCCATGTTTGTTTATGTCTCTAGTCTCAAGGCTTATAAACTGTATTAACAACACTCTGCTCTATTTTATTGCTTCGGTACTTTTTCTAAGCCTCTTCAGTGACAATGTTTTTAGTCCTTAATCATATTTGTTTTAAAGTTTGAATAATTTTTTTTCTTCCCTCTTTTTGTTTTATTGGAGTTTAATTACACGTCATTCATTCGAGTAATGACTACTACATACAATGTGAGCCATGAGGGAGCATCTACATTATCACTTGACCTAAGTAGCTCAATATAACTGCCAAATCATCATGAAGTGACACCCATTTTATCTGTAAAATGGAGAGCACAAGTTATAAGCACCACAATAAAAATAACATAAGTTAAACCAACACCTGACATGGACAGATTTAACATTGGAATATCCATGTGTTAGACTTGTGCATTGCTCCCAACTATTTAATAGGTCTCTTTCATAGCATACATTGGCTCTTAACTTGCTACTACTACTACTACATATAGCTTATCTAAATCACAGTCCCTTTACTTTAAGTATAAACTGAAGTGATGATCATAAAATGCGGTGGGGAAGTTCTGTCATTTTTGTTAGATATATATTTGTAGGCACACGAGTGGCTGTGTGGCAAGAAGCTTACTTCCCAACCACATTGTTCCAGGTTCAGTCCCACTGTGTGGCATCTTGGGCAAGTGTCTTCTACTATAGCCTTGGGCCAACCAAAGTCTTGTGAGTGGATTTGGTAGATGGAAATGGAAAGAAATCCATCACGTGTATGTATGTATGTGTGTGTGTGTGTGTGTATGTGTATGTATATTTGTTTTTGTATCTGTGTTTGTCTCCTCACCAACAAGTGCTGGTATGTTTACGTCCCCATAACTTAACAGTTCAGCAAAAGATACCAATAGAATAAGCACTCAGTTTTGAAAAAAAAAATAATGTCCTGGGGTTAACTTGTTCAACTAAAAAGCACCCTCAAGATGCTACACCAGCATGGTCACAGTGAAATCATTG
>NC_068990.1:61863705-61880310 GCF_001194135.2 Octopus bimaculoides | reverse complement strand
TGAGGTCACATGCCATTGAGGTCAACTTTGCCTTTTGTCCTTTTGGGGCTGATAAAACAAAGTACCAATCAAGTACTGAGGCTGGTGTAATGACTATCTTCTCCCTCAAAAATTGCTGGCTTGCTGCAAAAAGCGAAACAGAGCAATACTAAAATAATTGCTTCTATCAATCTGGAAATACAATTTTACCCATCCAGCTAATATTTAAAAAAAAAATAAAAAGCCTTTCTTTTCAGTGAACACCTTTTAAAGTGTACCAAAGGAAATTGGGTTGAGTCGTTGTCGTCGTTGTCGTCGTTTAACGTCCGCTTTCCATGCTAGCATGGGTTGGACGATTTGACTGAGGACTGGTGAATATTTCCTCAAAACTTTTTTAACCCTTTAGCATTCAGATAACTCTTTCAAATGAAATATGCTTATTTATTCACATTGCCTTGAATTAATCATCCACTTTGTATGGCTTCAGAATTTGAATGATGTGATTGTTTATTTTTACTATGACATTGTAGGGTAGGTGTGAGATGTTGGACCTGGTCAGTTTGAACATAAAGGAGGCAGAATATTTTGGCCATATATGAGCAGTTTAAATGGTAAACGAATCAAAACTGTTTGTATGTGGTGGTTGGCAACAAAAACAAAACCTCCTACCCCAACATACATATACATATGTATATAGGATAGACTTCTTTCAGTTTCTGTCTACTGAATCCACTCACCAGCCTTTTTCTGACTCAGGGCTATAGTAGAAGACATTTGCCCAAAATGTCACACAGTGGGACTGAACTCGGAAGCAAACTTCTTACCACTCAGTTAGCCAAACACTCATACATTCTTACACTAATGTTAGTCTAATCTTCCCTGGATTCTGTCACTTACAACCACATACATTCCAGTTGATTTGATCAATGGAACAGCCTGCTGGTGAAATTTTTGTGCAAGTGATTGACCACTCAACAGACACATACCCTTAACATAGTTCTCTGGGAAATTCAGCATCATACCAGATGTGATAAGGCTGGCCTTTTGAAATACAGGTACTATTCACTTTTGCTAGTTAAGTGGACTCTAGCAGTGTTAAATAAAGTTTCTTGGTTAAGGATACAATGTGCTGCCAGGAATCGAATTCATGACCTTACGATTGTCAAACACACTAGCCACTAGCCACTAGCCACAGTCTGAACTTTAGTGTTGCTATGTCAAGTACATACATGTTTCTTCCACATTCATGTATACATGAAAACACTTGCACTTGTGTTTGTAGTGTTTTCATTAACCAAATTTAATAAAATTTAAAAGATTATTTCCCAGAAAGGATGAAATTATTAAATACTGTCAAAACGAACATTGTAGATTTTATTTTCCAGTTGTAACCATTTATTTCTCTGCCTCATTAACTAATTTCATAAATAATTATTATTTGTAATTTTATACATCTCAATCAAATACTTGATTGACAATTTAGAAATTATTAACCGCTATTGTAGAAACATTAAATTATTCAGTCATATTTATCTATATATATATATATCTGAATAGTGAAAGAATTGAAAGCAAAAGCACTTGTGGTTACATATAATAAAATATTCACAAAATAGCCTGATTAAAATCTGTTTCTGAAAGTAATTATATGTGGCAGAAAGAATTTGATGGCGTCAGCATACAAAATTATAAAAGGGTTAAATGGAATTTCTATGACATGTTGAAAATATGCTTAAAATCACTTGATCTTTTGTTTCTCTTTACTTGCCAATGAAATATTCCTTCATTAAAAGAGCTTTGGCTCTCTGATGACCATTTCTTTCATGCTGGCATTGCTTTAATTCTACGTCTCTGCTATGTACTCGCATTTCTCTTAAGATCAGGTGTAATACCATTCTTTTTCTAAGTCATCTTTTATTTCATAATCTTTTACTTGTTTCAGTCATTAGAGTGCAGCCATGCTGGAGCACCACCTTGAAGAGTTTTAGTCAAACAAATCGACCCCAGTATCTATTTTCATTTTTCAGCCTGGTACTTATTTTATAGGTCACTTTTGCCTAACTGCTACACACCAACCCCAGTCATCAAGTGGTGGTAGGAGACAAACACACACACATACACACTCACTTTCTCTCTCACTCTCCCTCTCTTTCTCTCTCTCTCTCTCACACACACTCACACACACACACACACACACACACACATATATATATATGCATATACTCATATATTGTTTATATATATATATATATATATATATATACACACACAATGGACTTCTTTCAATTTCTCTCTACCAAATCCACTTCTAAGGATTTGGTCAACCCTAGGCTATAGTAGAAGACACTTTCCCAAGGTACCATGCAGTGGGACTGAATCCAGATCCATGTGGTTGGGAAGCAAACATCTTATCACACAGCCACACCTTTACTATTTTTTTCCTTTTATTTCAATGACCAGTCATGGCTAGCCTTTATAGTAGTGTACAGGACACTTTACTATATAATATTTTATACTTTACTAGTTTTTGGTACTAAGTTCTGCTGCAGGTGAGTTACTGTGTCTTACCTGCAACATTGGTGAATGAACTGAATGCTAATGTACAGTCAGATTTGATTAGAGACAGTCTGAGATACAAAATTACTTTTGGGTGGGAAGGACAGTCTTAGAGTTGTCTTCATATCACTAGAAATATCTAGAGAGCTTTTCTTTTATAGGAAAGAAATCTTCACTTATCACATTAGCTCAATTAATATTTAACTCAAAGACATTTGAAATATTTATCAGAAGTATATTTAAGCGAAAAATTTTTCAACAGTTAATATCTACAAAGAAGCTGCATTTGTGATATACAAATTTCTATCCAATTTTAAAAGCATTTTTATGTAATATATGAAAATAAATTTATTTCTGATATAACTTAGAATATTCATTAAATTAACAGAGACACTTATTTGATGTTCATTTGGCTTAGAAGGTAAACTTATAAGGAATGTCAAAGCAAAATTTGTTGAAGAAAATTTTTTTTTATAAATCTGTTTTACAAGTTGAATTCCAAATTGTGCTTTGATATTTTTTATTGGGATCTGGAGAAAATTTCATGTTTTATTCTAACACTGTTTTTTTTTTCATACTCTTTTGCATTGTGTTCTTTTATCTTTTTATGCGTTTCAATGATTCTATTCTGCCATGCTGGAGCACTGATTTGAAGGGTTTATAGTCAAATAAATCAATTGCAGTGCTTATTAAGCCTTATTTTATTTTTTGCCAAGCCACTAAATTATGAGGATATAAATAAACCCATATTAGTTGTCAATCACTGGGCTGAGGTGGGTGGAGTGTCAAACAAACACAGACACACATACATACACACACATGTATATACAACAGACTCCTACTTGCAAGGTATTGGTCAGCCCAGGACTTCAGCAACAAATATTTTGCCCAAGGTGCCATGCAGTGTCACTGAACCCATAACCACAAAGTTACAAAGTGAGCAACTTAACCACACAGCCCTTCCTGTTTATAATCAGCTTTGAAACATTTTGCTATTTTCCATTGAAGTTTTTTCTTTTTTTTTGAAATTTGTTTCCCTATCAAACTTCCTTTGTACATTCAGTCAGGTGTTTTGTTTTCAGCGCAAACAAATTATACTCTTTTGTCTTCAGTAATTGAAAACATTCTAGCGAAGTTTATTTATTGTCATTTTGCAAGTTTTACACTATCTTTTTTTTTTTTTTTAGTGAGAATTACAGCACTAAGTTCATTATACAATGAATTTTATATCCTCAGCACCAGTTTGTTTTATCATTTTATGAACTCGTTATGGTATAAAGAAATTAATTCGTTTTAAGAATATTTTTAGTTTCCAACAAAGTACAATACTTGTACATTATTTGCTAATTGTCTTGCTTTTCAAAACCATTTCCTTCAATTCATCCTTGTTTCATGAGGAATGCATTTTAGTTGAAATTTGCTGAAATGATTTAAAACCTAATTTATGATGAATTTGGTGTTATTTCAATAGCTGCCAGATATACTTTTTTTTTTTTGACCTTTTGAATGTACATTATTTTGTAAAAATAATAGGTTTTTGTAAAATTTTGTCATCATCGTCATCATCATCATTTAACATCCATTTTCCATACTGGCATGGATTGGGTGATTTGACAGGAGCTGGCATGCTGGAGAGCCACACCAGGATCCAATCATCTGTTTTGGCAGGTTTTCTACTGCCAGATGCCCTTCTTAATATAACCACTCCACAGAGTGTACTGGTGCTTTTTACATGGCAGTAGCATGGGTGCATTTTCATGTGGCACCAGCACGGTTGCTTTATACATGACAGCAGTACAGGTATTTTATATATATGTGGCACCAATATGGGTCCTTTTTATGTCACACCAGCACCTGTGGGGTCACCAAGAAGCTTGCAAGACAAGAACATCTCAACTGAGAGAGGGAGAGGAACCGAGAGAGAAGTGGCCGTGTCCAAAGTGTGAGGTTGGATTAATGATAGATGGTCAAGGATAGCTGTCTTACTACAGAAGGGATACTTCGCTACTCCAGTAGAACAAGAAGGGAGAGGGAGGTGGGAGAGAGTTAGCGGGAATGATAGAGACAGAGTGAGAAAGAGAGGGCTTACTCACAAAGAACAGTGGGGAGGGGGGAGTATAAGTAGTACACAGGGAATAGAGGAGATGTATAAAAAGCAACGGGGTGGGGATCATCACAACAATTTGTTTTTATGTTTTCTTAGCCCTAGGAATCATAAGGCCAATTACTCAATTTCAATAGCATAAAAGCACTTGACAGAGCAACATTGCTCCTGGACAGGATGCCAGTTCACTGTAAGCTTCAAAGCCAGCAGATTTGAAGAAGTGAGGGGGTTGGAGGGGGAAAATCAATTACATTGACCCTAAAAGGGATGGAAGGCAACGTTGACCCAGAGCATAAAGAGCCAGAAAAAATGCTGCTAAATATTAAATCTGGTGTGTTAACGATTCTGCCAGCTCACCATGTTTCATGGTGAGATGCCATCTGTTGGCCCAAAGTTGAAGATTTTGCTTTGCTTTATTTAACCTGTCATACCTGATGAGTTAATAATGTGTTTTCTGCCAGGTTAAATATAAGAATTAGTAGAAATGGTCATTATCGAGCTGGCAGGATTGTTAGCACGCCAGGCGAAATACTTAGTGGTATTTCATCTGTCACCACGTTCTGAGTTCAAATTCTGCTGAGGTCAGCTTTGCCTTTCATCCTTTTGGGGTCGATAAATTAAGTACCAGTTGAGTACTGGGGTCAATGTGATAGACCGTCCCCCTTCAATACAAAATCCAGGTCAAGTGCCTATAGTAGAAAGGGTTATTTCCATATTGTTGTCATCAATGAAAGAGGATTTTTATGTTCATGAATTTGTTCCGCAAGATTCCTGATGTGAAATCGTGTTTGAAACAGATATTGTTATATTTAGGGATGGTGATATTTTTTTACCAATTGACCACACACACTGTATACTTGTTCTTCATTTTCTTGCTTTAGTGCCTTTCGTCACACATCATGTGACCTCTTCAGTGATTCTGTTTAGAGAATGGACTTAACAGATCAGGAGGAGAGATGTGGGATGGAGAGTCACCGACAAGGTTCCAGAATGTGTGAAGAAAGACTTGAGAAAAAGGACACTAAAATAATAATAATAATAATAAAGTTGAAGTGAAGACCAAGTATATAGTGACTGTGGTTAATAGGCAAATTATGACCATCCCCAAAAAGTTTAAATCCTACGAAGATCATTATTCCTTTCTGCAGCTCATGAATAACATACCAGTCATGTACTAAGGTTGATATTAATTGATTAATATCATCATCATCATCATCATCATCACTACCATCGTCAACATTTTAATGTCCTCTTTTTCTAATGCTGGCATGTGTTAGGTGAAATTTGTTGAGAAAAATTTTCTGTGGCTGGGTACCCTTCCTGTCGCTAACCCTCACCCATTTCCAAGCAAGGTAATATTTCTACCGTAACTAGATATGTTTATGCAGAATATTGCAAATGAATGACACGACTTATATGACAATACATACCAGTGATGTATCATGACATTTGTTAACAATAAGCATGCTTCGTCACAGGGAGACATGAACACACTAACACATTCATGCACAGTACCACTCCTCCAAATCAGCCAACATTCACTCACTGTACCCACACCTACGCCTTCAAATGCTCTGAATTCATTTGTAATCATGCATTAAATGAGGTCATAACCCCCATGAAAATTCATATATTTTTGCTGTTGATGAAATTTTAACCATAGATATTAGACACAAATGAAGTAATATTCCTAAAATTTCAACTTCTTAGGAGTTAGTAAGACCCCTTAATGGGGCCTATCCCCCACATGTTAGAAACTGAAAGAAACCTATCATGTGTGTGTTTTGTATCTGTGTTTCTCCCCACTACCACCATTTGACAACTGGTGTTGGTGTGTTTACATACCTGTAACTTAGCAGTTCAGTCAAATAGACCAATAAAATGAGTACCAGGCTCAGAAAAAAATATATATTCTGGGGTTGATTTATTCAACTAAAAATACTCCTAGGCAGTATTCCAGCATGGCTGTGGTCTAATGACTGAAACAAGTAAAAGATAAAAAATATACATGTTCAGTAAATGACTGTCTTGCAGCTATGGTTATATTTCTTGTATGAATTGCATAAAGGAAAACACAGTCTATTGTCCCTAGCTTTGATAGTTAAAATTTATGATTATTATGTATGATGGTTTAGTGATCTTCCATATAATGTACCAAATGTGTAACAAAACATGACCCATTGTTGTTCAAATGATTGCTCTATGTTTCTTTAGACAAAAAAAAATAATAATAAAAAGATGGAGTTGTGATATTTGTCAACTTAAATAGTTCTCTGGCCTTTTTTTGCTTTTAATTTATATGTTGTCCAGTTAAATACAAATGCAGTTTTGTTTGTTACCTGTTTGTAGATATGAATTGAGCAAAACAAATATTCTTATCTAAGAAATCTGCAACTCATATAGACCATATAAACATAAAGGCAATCTTTTATATTGATTTCTATAAGAAACTGAAAAATTTATTGTTAGAATATACATACACACCTCTTTTCTGTTCCCTGGCTATGTATATATACACATACACACATACAGACACACACATATATGCACATACATATAACACACACACACACACACACACACATATATATATATATATATATATATATCCATGCCATTATCATCATCATTTAGCATCCATTTTCTAGACTGGGTGCTTTTTACATGGCAGAAGCATGGTTTTTTTTTATGACACATGCACATACATTCAAAAGCTGAGAGTTTTGAGTTGATTCTCATCAAACTGGTATCAAATCAAGGTGATGATGGTATTTCTGTGGATTGTTCTAGAACAGATTATAAAAGCAATTACAATGTCACATGGGTAATGCATATTTTTCAAATGGTTTGCCCACTATGCTGTTCAATAAATAAACAAATAAGGAAAATTTAAAGATATGTATGCATACATATATGAGAGCACTGGTGAATATAAATATGGTATGCAACTGAATACACACACATAGACATAAATATATAACATATAGAAGGAAGTGTATACATCCATAGGTGCATAACTGTGCATAAATATATACATAAACATACACTCACATACACATATATAATGTACTGTTCCATGATGGAAAGATCAACCAAAAAAAAAAAGAACTCCATTTGGTAAGAGATAAATATTATCTAATAGACACATTATACATTTTTATATGCTAATAATAGTTTCATATGCTGAGAAATACCTCAAACATTTTCATCAGGCACAAACCACGTATCATAACAAGTTAAAGATTGAATGAGAGAAGAAATGCGAACAGTTGAGAAGGAAGCATATATATATATATATATAATATAATATAATATAATATAATATAATATGTGACAATTATTCGGTTGCCATAATAAAACTCTGAGTTTCAGATGTCAAGGCGGAAATCTGATCCGGCATCTCATCAGTTATTAAGACAATCAAAAAATTGTCACACATTATATTACAGATAAATTCCTCTGTTATATTACAGATGAATTCCTCTATAATATCAAGGTCTCATTCATTCTTTTGTTGTCATACCATACTATTAATATATATATATATTTCACATGAAACTCTCAGCCCTTAAATCACTTTGTAACTTCCACCAATTATTAATAGAGAAATATATATTTACGCATGTTTTGAGTTTTGTTTTCCTGTTTGTACAAACCATATGCATATACATTCATATATAAATATATGTTTATATACAAACACACACACACACACACACATATATATATGTGTATGTATGTAGGTATTTATGTATGTATGTATGTATGCAATGTATGCATGTTTGTATATATGTATGAATATATGTATGTGTGTACATACATATATGTATATATATATGTGTATGCATGTATGTATAGCACATTTTACTTTATGCATGCCTATTAGCCTCAGTTGAAAGTCAATTCTGTAGGAAATTCAAATTTCCTTTGCAAAGTGGTTTGTTAAATGCAAAGCTTATAAGAGATTAAAAATACGGCAAAGTATCACTGCACTTGTTGACCTTTATACCCAGACCAATGTTATGGATTGACCCATTTCTAGAATCCTTGTTCTAATCGTGCTGTTGCCAAGCTAGATATTGATCCTGGATGAAATTCTGGTCCTAGCTTAGGCAGGGTTTAATCTTTAATAATTATATGTGAAAGATTTGCCAATTCTTTACAATAGGCTTCACATCTGTTGTAATTCTATCTACTTTGTCCTTTTACCCTTTCATGATATTTTCTGGCAAGAAATCACCAATAATCTTTTGTGGTTTCATATTCAAATTTAAAATTTCTTTCTGTCTGTAATGGTAATTACAGTGTTGTTTTCTGAAAATTTAATTATCAGTTTAGATTAAGATTTCTAAATTAAGGTTTTTTTTGTTTTTTTTTCATCCTGTTAGATATTAAATATTACAGAAACAGTATGCTGTGATGTAGGATTGGGATTTTTTTTATAAATGTAGCTGTCTATATATTCATTTTCTTTGTATATTGTTAAGTTTGCCATTTTTGAGAGAAAAATATTCATATTGGATTATATGGAAGTAGTCTCGTTCAAGTAGATCGTGAATATCAAATATAAATTCCACTGCAAGTGTTATATTTGGGTCAGAGTGGGGTGAGATGTAAATTTTTGAAATAAAATATTAACATTGACATAAACAGACCAAATGTTAACTGTCTATTGTGTGTATATGTCTTCATTTTTCTTCTTTTTTACTCTTTATCTAAATTGTTGAACATTTACACACTTAGTACTACTACTTGAAAACATTTAATCAAGAGAGACTTTTGTTGCTTAATTGATATTTTAAATGAAAGCTACTCAAATTATTACTGCTAATAATGTTAATGATGTTGTTGCTACTGCTACCAATAATAATAATTGTAATTGTGATATTGAAAGTTTAATTCTGTCATCATTCGTTACCAATGATGATCTGGCTAGATTAATAAACCTTGAAAAACCAATAAAACTTAGATGCCATCATTCCCTGTAGCACGTTCTGATGTAACTGCCTAAGTTTTCTTTCCAAATGTTTTCAACTTAAACTTTATTGTAAAATAATTCTTTTCATTTCTTTCTTTTTTCCTTTCTTTCTTTCTTTCTATTTATTTTTAAAAATTAGTCCTCAAAGTATATATAAAGTTTATAAACAATAACAAGTAAAAATTGGGTTGAAAAACCCTTTTTAGATAGAAAAATTTGAAGGCTGCCCTTGGTCAGAGTGGGATACAAACAGTGTAAATTTTTTTGAATAATTTATTAACCCTCTTGATTCCAACCTGCCTGAAATTTGCCTTCATTCTGATACAAACCTCCTATTTAAAAGTGATCTATATTGAAACCTGCCTCCAAAATTTCACATTCTTTTATGTTCCAAACTCCAGCTTAATACTGACAAAGTTATTTTTATAAATTTGTTATTATTTCCAAAATTAATTGAAACAAAAACTGTGCAGTTCAACCGAAATATTGACAATGAAATGGTTAACATTGACATAAACAATCCAAATGTTAACTGCTTGCTGTTTGTATACCTCTTTTTTCTTATTTTGTATACCTCTGTTTTCTTATTTTGCAAGATTCTTGATGTGAACTTGTGTGATGTATGTTGGGAGGGTCATTATGCTAATTCTAAATACATGCACGGGTTCTATTTCACTTTTTTTTATTATCATTAGTCAGTTGATGTCCTTCCTGCCTCTAACCATCACCTATTTTGCAAATAAAGGAGGGATTTTTTTTCTTTATGACTTCAAAGCTACAAAGCCAGTGGAGGAATTGTTTAAGAGAAAATTGTCAAAAACACCACCACCCATAAATTGTAACTTTCAAAACTCGCAAGTTATAAACGCGCATGCACACACGTATTCGCGCGTGCGCACACACACACATACACACACAATTTGAGATCTGAAATTTTTAGCAGGTGTAGACACATGGACAAGTTTCTTATATTAAATCGGCAGGCACCACCTGTTCTGGATTCAGTTGCTGTCTCACAGATTTCAACATATTTTCTTTTATTTTGTTTAATGAGCTTTCTGCAGTCAAGGAGAATTAGGATCTTAGTTTTCTTGGTTTTGTTTATTTTTTCTTGTTCCATTTTTTGCGCCAACCTTCTTCATATTTTTTTCTTATTTTCTTATTGTTCCGCATCCCTGTTTTTAAAAGTTATATATATAACACACAAACAGAGCCTGAAAGATTGCTTTACGATATATGGCGTATTTTATAAATATGCCTGTTCAAGTATCATAACAGCATGAAACTATAAGTAGCTCTTTTGGTTGTATATTTAAATAGATGTGTCTGTGTGTGTGTGTGTGTGCATGTATATATGCATATAGAAACTAATAGAACATCATGCCTGTATGTATGTATGCGTGTATGATTGATTTTGTTTGTGTATACTCATACCTCGACATAATGTGTTTGTAAATGTGTATCAACATGATGTTCATTTCCAGTCCTCTGGCCATAGAGAAATATTACCTTATTTGCAAACAGGTGAGGTTTGGCAACAGGAAGTGCATCTGGATGGATAAAACGATCTGTCTCAACAAGTCCCATCTGGCCCAAACTATCATAGGAATGTGAACATATAATGATGGTGGAGGTGATGGTGGTGGTTGTGATGATGATGATGGCGGTGATGGTAATGATGATGATGATGATGATGATGATGGCAGTGGAAATAATGATGGTGGCAGTGGTGGTGATGATGATGATGATTGTTTCTTCATTAAAAATCTTCATAAATAACTTGGTTTGCAGAAGCTGAATTTATTCATTTATTTATGATCGTTAACAATTTAACCTGGTTAAGCTTATTGGGACTTTAAAAACTTGATTGTTCAGCAGAATTCTTGAAATGGCGACAGACCTCATGTTAAAATTCAGCCAAACTAAAATGGAGTTGGTCAGTCAGGATGAAGACAGGCCATTAGTATCAAATGAAGTTGATTCCAAATGGTTTTTGCTCACTGATAGCTCTATTTCAGATGTTGTTTTATGTTCTCTTCCCCATTCTTAAACATGAAGCTCAGAAAAGCTTTGCACTTTTGTGGAGAAATGACAGCAGTATAGCTTGTTGAGAATTAATGAAGTTCTGCAAATTTTAGAATATTCTGATGAAGGTCAATGTGAATTTGGTCAAACAGATCAAGGGGATGGCTTCAAATCAGTTGAAGAGGAAAGATTTCAAGTGGAAAGTGATAATAGTGTGCCCCGTTCAGCAGACTGTAGTGGTGATACAGTGTTGGGATTAGAATGGCAAATTTCCAATTCCTGCAAATATTCTAAATATTTAGGTGTTTCTGTTTAGTAGTTTTCCAGTGGATCTCTTTTTTATTCGAGATGTCTGTGTGTGTTTATGTGTTCTCGATATGAAGCTGGGGGCACAGGTGCAGGCACGAGTTATCTCCCCATACTCAGTTGATAGACTCAAATAGCAAATCTAGTTTCAATTCTCACATTCTGCAAGTATTATTATCACTTTTCTTTTTAAGAATATCTCTTATTCCAGTATTCCAAATATCAGATATCTACTCAAAGATTCATTGACAATCTATCTTTAACATATGTTTCATGCTGCAGGATGCCTGTCTCATTTTATTCTAGCATCCTCTTATAATGTATCGTTTCTCTTTGTAGAACAGCCTTAAGGCCTATCTCTGTGCTGTGCTTAGGTTTCCATGGTAACATTCACCTGATCCTTTCATTTTCCTTTGTTAATGATGCCCATTAAATATTAACCTTCTCTGGAGTGTTACCCACATCATCATCATCATCATCATCATCATCCTGAACAATCTGTGCATTTGTGATTTGGTCTTTACTTAAGAACCTTTTGAGTATATTCTTACTTTGTTCTGTTAATGTGCAGAAATGTTTATTTGAATATGAATCGCAACAAAGAAATTTTAGTTTCAAAACACGATATTTCATCTCAACAATAAAGAAATTACAAAAAAAAAAAAAAAAATTTAAATTAAAAATAAAATAAATCAATAATAAGCAAGATTGTTCATGTGCAAGCTAAGAGTCTGGATTCTAGTGTTCAATAATATTTGAAGTTACTTCAAAGTCTTTTACATCATACTAGTTTTCATAAGAATTGTAAAGTTGTTGTTTTATATTATGGTTTTGATTTCTTCTCAAAAATTCTATAAGTTACTGTCCATATCTTAGACTATTTACACATCTTCAGTCAGTGACTCTCTATTATTACATACACCTTCATATGCATACTGAAAATAATGACCTGAACTATGTTTATTATCAATCATCACATATTTTATTATATTGCTCTGGTTAAGATGTGGTGAACCTTTGTGATTATTTGCCCTCAGTGTGTTGATTTTGGTTTAAATTCTTCTTCAGTGTCAGTTAAGTTCTGTTGCTTCACTCTGTAGATACATTGTTGTTGTTTTATTGTTATTATTTTTCAAATCAGAATTGGTTAACAAGTGATATAACATTTAACTATAAAAAAAAAAAAATTAACTATTTAGCACACAGTATTAACATAATCAAGTACAGTTACTATTGTACAGCTGTAAGTGAAAAGATGCTGTTAATTTATCTGACAATGAAAAATAGATATTTATGTAATGGTGCTAGTGATGATGTTGATAGTAAATATGGTTATGATAAGGAGAATAACAATGTAATGGACAAAATATCATTGTTGGTAAAAGACATGATCATTCAAAGAATGAATATGTTCAACAGTCTTACCAAGATGAACCAGAAAACAGCATCACTAGGGTTGCCCTACACTAAGTATTGTAATATAGTTCTTACTTATTGATTTTTATCACTTTGTGTATTATCAAACCCAAACAAACTAAGACATTGGACTGTGAGGTGTGAAGATCTAACATCTATAATTGGTTGGCTTATGTTTAACCTCAATATTATCTCATAGCCAATAGTTTTGAGTGTTTTGTCACATACGCTAGAGTTAATTAGAGGTTTCTCATTTTGATACTTGAGTTTTTTATCTGTCACAAAAGACTTTTGGTTTCTCAAGTGACAACTATAACTGAACATGACTTAATGTGAAGAAGATATGGTTATAGAGTTCAATGGTAATGCCAATGAAACCTTACCATACTTGCTGCCATCCATTTCTGAGATATACAGAAACGCAACTTTTAGTAATTAATACAGTTGATCCATAATTGCTTGGAAGAGTACTACTGTGTAACAAGCCACAGAGTTAATGATTCATAATTTGTCTCAAGCAGTGTGACATGTCCCCACCTAATATTTCTAATTCATGCTTATGTAGTCAGTTAAGCTAACAGGAAGTAACAGGGAGTATTGTGAAATCAAATGCTTTGTTAACACACTACATTGATAACAAAGTCTTGCAAAAGAGGAGTCTCTAAAAAAACTATGTACCTTTAAAATATCATGAGAACCACTGCTGTCAGCCCTGCCCTGCTTCAATAGGTCGATTAATCCTTTCAAAAACACTTAGTACTTGATTACAATATGTTTAACATTAAATGGATGTAAATGTATGTCTGTTCCTGGACAGGATGGTGGTCTAATTGAGGCAATGACAGGTGATGATAGTTGAAAATTTGGTAAGTTTTTACTAATGTATCTGTTGGTTGTATCTGAAGATAAATCCCAATTTTTCCTACAAATGTTGTAACCCTAGTTTTATATATATATATATATATATATATATATATATATATATAGTGTGTGTGTATATATATATATATATATATATATATTCAGTCAAATCGTCCAACCCATGCTAGCATGGAAAGCGGACGTTAAACGATGATGATGATGATGTATGTGTGTGTATATATGTGTGTGTGTATGTATGTATGTATATATATATATATACATACACACACAAAGAAGTGTAATTAAACTCACATCCTTTTACTATCTACTTTTGTCACAGAAAAATATACTAAATAACTATATACGTAACTTTATGCATACAAGTATTATATGCAGTATTATATCCATGTACGCATTGTCTGGCATGCTCTCTTTCTTTCTCTATTTTTTCTCTTTTTTTTCTGTGTCTGTGAGTTGTGTCTGGTTCTCCCACAGTATATATAGTTTGTGTGTTTGTGTGTGTGTGTGTGTGTGTCCTCCCCACCCCACCCAATCCTTTTGCTTTAATTTTCACACTGTAATCAGACAGAGCAATTTGCTTTAGATTCCCTTATTGACATGTTAGCTCTGCTGGGATGGCCTTGAGATATTCTGGCAAAGGCAGGTGACACACATTCCTTTTCACTTGCTAGTCAATCTGGCTTGACCTATTAACATTAATACTAGTTAAAAAATAGGTAATACTCTGA
This sequence comes from Octopus bimaculoides, assembly GCF_001194135.2. Classification (NCBI taxonomy): domain Eukaryota; kingdom Metazoa; phylum Mollusca; class Cephalopoda; order Octopoda; family Octopodidae; genus Octopus; species Octopus bimaculoides. The sequence goes on along the minus strand of NC_068990.1, from coordinate 61,865,336 downwards.
ACTTGAGAGCTCTTGTAGGTAATTCAATTACTCAGTAAACAGTGGAGCAGGTGAGAGCAAGTCCCTTTGACAAGCACCTTTTTATTCACCGACTATATTTAGTTTCTTTCTGAAGCAGATAGCTTTAATGTCTTTATAACTTCATAGTCTGCTTTGTTTTATTGTACAGTATTATGAAATTTATTCAAGCATTTGTTTCACAGGAACTGTAATAAAGTGAAATATTTATAGGTAGCTTTATATATATATATATATATATATATTTCTTCTCTTTTTTTATTTACTTACAAATGTTAAGCTTTCTCGTCATGTTTTGTTTGCCAGCTAATATAAGTAAAAACTTAGAAACATTGTTTTAGGGTTAAAAAACAGCACTTGGATTTGTTGCTATCATTAAACAACACAAGACCTTCGACCACTTCCAAAATTAAAACTGCATGTTTTGTCCTAAATTTTTAGGACCGGATATCCTACAAATAAAAGAGTTATTTATGTCTGGAACGCTAACCAAGTGATAAATGCCCTTCCAAATTGACAAGCAAGACATCCTGTAAACATGGCATAATTAAGTGTAGTTGACCTCTGGGTTACTTGTGTGTTTCCATTTTTCTAGCTCTATACAACTAGGTCTACTCAAGCAGAGATGCTCAAGGCTTACTTTACAGCAACATGTCATTTCAGTTACATGAAATAGTGATTAATTTCACAGAAACAATTCTCCTGCAAAGATTCTCTTCAAAGAAACAAGACATAACTAAGATAAATCAGAAAAGCTTTGTATTCTGAATATTGTCCAGTTAGTGCTTGTCAGTACACGCTTCTCATATTCATATCTTATATGGAAATTTACTTATGGTCCAGATTTGTTGTTCAGCTGCAGGTCAGTTTCTGTGAAGCAGACCTCAGATGGAAACCAAGACTTTCCAACATTTGTTTCCAGGAGTAGTGTATCTGAGATTAGCTTATTCAAAGTGTTCTCTCTAAGATTGTAGGTTGTGCTTTTAAGGTTAGCTGGGTTCTACTTTTAGCAGGTTGCACAATTACATTTAGGCTCCTTCATTTGCTCATATGTACATATTTAGAGAGAGAGAGAGTGTGTGTGTGTAGGTAGAGAGATATAGGCACAAGTATGGGCATGTGGTTAGGGAGTTCGCTTCAGAACTAAATGGTTGAGGGTTAGTCTTTCTGAAAGGACATTATAAGTTAATGTCCTCTACTACAGCTGTGAGTTGACCAACCCAATACATTGTAAGTCTGATTGATTGACAGAAACTTGCAAAAGTCTTCTTACACCTTCCCTCTCTTTAGAAGTAATTGTCCCTTTGCTATCACCACTAGATAAGAAACAATAGAATTCTGAGACAGTTAAAACTTTTGTCTAGAATCAATTACTAGCCTGATAGACCCTGCTATGTCAAGATGGACTTATATATTCTTCCTCTGCTCTCTCCCACTTGGTTTTAATATGTTGCCACATTTGTAATATGTCTTTTTTTCTACAATTTTTTCGTGCAGCTGAAGATTGCTCTTCATATTGCATTTAAGGTAATGCTCACATTACTTAAATAAATTGAAGTAGCATGAAACGTGCGTACTGCAATCACTTTTGAAATCCGTGTTGCTTATTGTTT
>NC_068990.1:61844634-61863498 GCF_001194135.2 Octopus bimaculoides | reverse complement strand
ATATATATATATATATATATATATATAGCCGCAGGTGTGACTGTGTCATAAGAAATTTGCTTCCCAACCACATGGTTCCAGGTTCAGTCTCACTGCATGTGGCACCTGTGGCAAGTGTCTTCTACAATAGCCTCGGACCAACCAAAGCCTTGTGAGTGGATTTGGTAAGCAGAAACTGAAAGAAGCCTATTGTGTGTGTGTCTTTCTGTCTGTCTGTGTCTTTATTTGTCCCTCACTTCCATTCGACAGCTGGTGTTTGTGTCCCTCTAATTTAGCAGTTCGGCAAAAGAGACTGCTAAAATAAGTAACAGGCTTAAAATAAAAACGAGTACTGGGGTCGATTCATCAACTAAAATTCTTCAGCACGGTGTCTCAGCATGGCTGCATTTTAATGACTGAAACAAGTAAAAATTATATTTATATATATATATATATATATATATGCATATACAGAACTGCAAATATTCCACAGAGTATTTAAGAATGTTGATATCACTGTTATAATTTGTGTGTTAGATTTCTGCTATTAGAAAAGGCTAGTTGAATATAAATAGTGATGCTATTACTTTCAACTGAATACCAATGCAGGATGCCTGTTTGAATCAGTTCACTTTAAAAACATCGTCAGTGATGGACCCTTGATAAAATTGCAGCAACTAGAATGCATAAATGCATACAAAGCAATGTGCAGTCACTGCAGTTGAAACATATGTAGGTCAGACATACATTCTTTAGAAAACATTTGAATAAAGAAATCTGGGGATGTGAATAAAATCTCCCCTCGCCTATTCATTATTAATGTCATTAAATACACAACAAAATATTTGCAGCTTTGAATAAGAACATGGAATTAGTCAATGAGTGAAGTTTGCCAGTACCAGTATCTCTTTTTGAGCCTGGGTACTATATAATGGACTGTTGTGGATAACCAACATCTAAACCAATTCAAGAGGTAATAGGTATCTGCCAGGATAACTTGTCTCTTTTATACTCTGTAAAACGTTAAAGAATTTCTGTATTCCCGAGCGTCAAACTAATACATCCTTTTGTTGTTTACACCACCTGTCCTCGTCTGTTGTTGTTTTTTTTCGTACGTTCTCCCATATATCTACATATAGGCCATCATCTTCATCATAGTTTAACATCTATTTTTCATGCTGGTATATATGTGAATATTTGTGTTTGTGTGTGTATATGACTTAGTTCATTTTCCTCCTTAATTTGACATATGTGATTGCTGATTATAATCAAGAGCCTCGCTTTTCATGCTGATGATTTCCTTTGCAGTCCACTACAAAAGTTATGTTTCAAGCTTCTTGTCATGCAAGACCTGATTGTCAACAAGCTGCACTCTTCGTACAAACAGTGCCATTTGTTTACTTTCCTCTGCGGAAGCATGTCCTGGCTGTTTGTTGTTTGATAAACTGACAGACTGTATTGCCTTGCTTGAAAACAGTTGAAGTTTTGGCATCAGAAGGGCATCTAACCATAGAAAATTCTGCTTCAGTCAATTTCATCTCGCTTTTGTTTTGCTTGGGCAAGTGGATGTTAAAACACAATGATGATGATGATAATGATATGTGTGTGTCTTTGTGTGTGAATATGTATATGTATGTGTGTATATATATATATATATATATATATATATATGTATACGAGTAGATATTAAAACATGATGACGATAACTTGTGTGTATATATATATGTATGTAAGTGGATGTTAAAATATGTAGATATATACATATGTATGCTTATATACATATGTATGCTTATATGCATATGTATATATGTGCATATGAGTGTATGTTTGTGTGTGTGTGTATATGTATGTAAATATGTATATACATACATATATATGAAATCCTGTCCTGTTGATATAAGCCACTCCTCCCAACCACTTTTTACACTTTGTATAGATGCAAATCTGGCAAATATAACAAAACCAGCGGTTGTACTTGACTTTACTAAACTTGCATAAACTTATTTATCTGCTCTACACTAGGTAGATAGGTAAATGATCATGTAGATGATATGATGATGACTATCATTATCATCATCATCATCATCATCATCATCATCATCATTATTATTATTATTATTAGTTTGTATAGGTAGATAAATTAAAGAAATGTATATAAAGTAGCTTGATATGTAAGATAACAGCTTTTAAATATCTGTTGAATTATATTTTGAAATTTATGAATGAATTAGCTGTTAAGAGCGCTTGAATATAAAATGATAGTAAGCTTTATAAGCACTCATTTCAGATAGAAAAGATCAAGAAGTTTGTGACCACATAACCAATTACTGTACAGAGTGCCTGCTATTCTGTCTTCTCGAATTAGGTACTTGAATTTATTTTCTATGCTATTTTCACTGTGACTATTTACTCACCAGTTAGTTAGACCAGTCACTTAGTATAACAAGGCTAGGTTATACTGCATTATGAACAATATGTATTATAGGCTTATACTGATCCTTGTATGGTGTACCACGTTTTATTTATGATATTTTGCAACATGAAATAGCTCTGAAATTTAAGTAGCACACATATTTCTTTAACCTTTTCGTTAACCACATTTCTGATGAAATACAACACTGCCGTATTTTCAACGAATTTTTAAAATGATAAAGAATAAGTAAGATAAGTTTGTAAAATAAACTGGTGTTGGGAACAAAAATTAATATGAAATTTTGGTGGAAAGCTTAATTTTGAATCATTTTAAAATCTGTTTTTTTTTTTGTTTTTTTTTTTTTGTTAGAAGCAATGGGTTGGCTCTTGGGTCAGTTTGTATCAAAAGGGTTTTTATGAATCACTACCATAAAACTAATGAAAGAATTTTAATGAGGGTAATTAATAAAATGTAAATTACATCAACCTTTAAATTAAACTAGAGTCCTTTTATATGATCACTTGATCTGCAAGAAATATTAACCAAATCTCCCTCCAAACACACACTATCATCTTAAAGAATACAGAATACAGTTTTTTTTTGTTTTTTTTTTTGTACTGTATCCTTGAGTTTTGTTGAGTGAAACTAGATCTGAGGTTAAATACTGGTTTCAAATTTTGGCACAATACCAATAATTTTAGGGAAGCGGCCTAAGTTAATTACATCAGTCCCAGTACTCAAGGGTACTCATTTTATCAACCCTGAAAGGATGAAAGGCAAAAGCAGCCTTGGTGGAATTTGAACTCAGAATGTAAAAGATGGACGAAATCCCACTAAGTATTTTGCCAAGCATGCTAACAATCTTGCTAGCTCACTAGCTTATCTGGGGTTGAATATAAATAACTAGATTTAGTTGTATATTAGAAAGAGTCCAAACAAGGACCAAGAAAAATAAACTAATACCAAATATAAGAGATACTATTCATATGTAGGTCACACTACAGCAGCAAGCTAGCAGAATTGTTACTGAGCCGGGAAAATTGCTTAGCAGCATTTCGTTCATCTTTGCATTCTGAGTTCAAATCCTGCTGAGGTTAACTTTGCCTTTCATCCTTTCAGGGTCGATAAAATAAGTACCAGTTGAATACTGGAGTGTTACCCAATTACCCCAAATCACTGGCCTTGTGCCAAAATTTGAAATCAATGTCATAAGGGACATGATTAGATAGAATCATACTCAACACTAAATTGGATTGCCAAAACTGATGAAAGAATTTTAATGAAATTCATAAAATGTAAATCACATCAACCCTAAAATTAAAATGAAGTGTCCTTTTATGTGATCACTTGATCCAGAAAAAATGCTTAGCAAATCTCCTTCCAGTCAGACATTAACATCTTAAAGATAACAGAATACAGTGTTGACCATTCTGACCAGTGGTCATGCACAAGGTTCAGTTAACAAACACAGTGTATGATTGGATTTGGCTAGAGAATAGCTGTTTCAGTATGGAATTTATCCTACATTCAGATAAAGTTGAGACTCAAGGTCATATGTTTAAATTTAAAGTTAAGTTTGGATTTGTGTAGATGTGTTATGATTTCTATGTGGGAGAACAAATAAATATGGGAAACTCAGAGAAGTGCTGAGCAAAAAGTCAGTTTTAGAGTTTTCTACTGTTGTCTACCTCTGTGTGTCTGTTTGCATGTGTGTGTGTCTTTCTGTATATATCTGTGTGTGCATGTGTTTGTTTGCCTGCATGCATGTGTGTATTTGTGCGTGTGTCTGTCTGCACACATGCATGTGTCTGTGCGTATCTGTGTGTGTGTGTGTGTGTGTGTGTGTGTAAGCACAGATATGGATAAGAAGTTATCTTTGCAGCCACATGCTTTCAAGTTCAGTCCCACTACATGGTAGGTTGAACAAGTGACTTTTGTAGCCCTAGGCTGACCAATACACCTTGTGAGTGAATTTGGTAGATGGAAACTAAATGGAATCCTGTGCATATGTGTGTGTGAGAGAGAGAGAGAGAGAGAGAGAGAGAGTGCAATTTTACTGTTTAAACTTTTGTTCCACTCTTTGACAACAACCAGTCTTGGTTTGTTTATATCCCTGCAACTTAGTGGTCTGGCCAAAAGTGACTACAGAATAAGTATTGTGCAGGAGAATGGGATATTTTGAACCCCTAAACTCAAGATATGCTCCTGTATGACCACAGTCTGAATGACTGGAGAAGTAAAAAGAATAAAGTAATGATCACAACCTCGTGCACACTACTTGTGATGATGTAAATACTTCTTGAGAACTATTTAGCTTTACTCATTCATTTTAAATAATGTTTGATATTTATAGAAAAACTATCCAAGAACTGAATAATTTAATCTAAGTAACCAAGAGTCTGTGGTGCATGCACCTCTAAAGTTGCCAATAGATCTATATTTAGATCATGCTAGACTCCTGGTCTCCAATGCTCAACTTTTTTAAACAGTATTTAACTATCTATTAATTAAGCCAGCTCAATCAAGAGATATTTTGCATTACACTGCTACATGTAGCCCTCCCTCCCACTGCTTCATGTTGTCCTCCCACTGCTACTTCATTGTAAACTATCTCCCTCTTCCTCTCTCTCTCTCCATCTCACTTTCTACCAATGCTACTATCAAAGAGCTACCTTTTTCTAAAATAGGCTTGATGAATGTTTTTGATCTTTGCTTATTTATTTTGATGTCTTTATGTTGAAGTTTGAAATATTTGTCTTTGATTCTGTGCAGTATAAAAATGGCACAGTTCTTCTCAGGTTATTGAAATAGTTATTTGCATTAGGCTTTTTATTTTTACACCGTCAGTCAAAATCATTTCTATTCTAAGCACAAGGCCCGAAATGTTTGGGTGCTGGTCAGTCAATTGGATTGACCTCAGCATGCAACTGGTATTTAATTTATTGACCCCAAAAGGATAAAAGGCAAAGTCGACCTCAGCAGAATTTGAACTCAGAACATAAAGACAGACTCAATACTTATTTCTGTATTGCCCTCAAGAGGCTAAACATAGAGGGGACAAACAAGGACAGACAAAGGTATTAAGTCGATTATATCGACCCCAGTGCGTAACTGGTACTTAATTTATTGACCCCGAAAGGATGAAAGGCAAAGTCGACCTCAGCAGAATTTGAACTCAGAACATAAAGACAGACTAAATAGTGCTAAGCATTTCACCTGGCGTGCTAACATTTCTGCCAGCTCGCCACCTTCCCGTTAGTCAAAATTATGCCAAACTTTTTGCTGAGATTTTGTTTAGAATGCATCCAGAAAACATGGTCATTGCATACTCTGGAAGTCATTGGTTCAAGAACCATTCAAGCTTCAAACAAAACTGTTTCCATTTCACATTCCACTTTCGCTGGTTACATCAGAATTATCAAGAATGTTCTTAATCAAAATTTAAATGAAACCACAAACATGTGGAAGATTCTGCTGTAAACCCCATTGCCATTAATTAATCAGTCCTTCCAGTTAACATTTTAATATATATCTACTGATGTCACAAATTACAAATTATTTAACTTTATGGAAGATGGAAAAACTTCACCCTTCATTAGCATTTATTTATTTGAGATTCCATCAATGTGTATTTCAGATTTCTAGCTTTACTTTACAGAAACACCAAACTTAATAAATTTATGTATTTGCAGACCCATTCAACCTATGTTTAACATTTATAAATGAAATGTACACTATTGAAGATGAAAAGATTCCACAGGGATATCGCAAATATTTCTGGAATTTATGCATTCTGCTAGAGATGTCTCATAGTTTTATAATACTTCTACACGCACACGCACACATTTGCACACTCCTACTTTACTTTGGCAGCGTATAGCATTGTTTTAGCTGTTTTTCCTGTAGGTTTTTGAACAACTAAACAACTTAGCTGTCTTCTTGCATGTTTGTTTAAACAACATTTCTTCCTGTTGTACTTTAGTCTCATTTTATATTTTAACTTTCCTTTATTTGCTATTTTAACATTTTTTATTTTTTATTGGTCAACTTCATAATTTCTACATAATATAGACCCTAGTTTTTTCTTGATATCAGTTATTCTCTTTGCTTTTCAACATTTTTTCTTTGCTGTAATTACACTTGCTATTCTAGTGAAGCATGTTTTTCAATAAATGAGGGTCTGCAAGATAAAACTCAGAGTTATTCCAACTGGACTCAAACACTTAATGTGGTAAATTTCTTGAGTTTAATTTATTACACTCATTCACTACTTAACCATCACAAAAATAAAGTTAACAACCTTAAACTATTGGAACAAAATATTAAGCCATTCTCTTGATTTTCCTTTTTCTTTATGATACCCTTTTAGGATAGACATTTATACTCTCTCTTTTTTTTGTCCTCTTCTTGAAATATTTTGTCCTTTTAAATTCTTAGAATGTCATCTAAGAATTCTCTTAAATTTTCATATCCAGTGTATTTACTCTTTTATCTTCTTTCATTGAAAATGCTATGAAATTCATGCCTAAACTCTGTGGACTTCTTTCTTTTAATGATTCTAATCTTTACGAGAAGCCAAATTTGTTATATCAAAATACTTAATCTGTTTAGATAATGACTAAAGATCTGAAGGCTGTATTTTTAAAAGTTTTATTTGATTTTCTTCTATCAACTTGTTACTTACTTTGTGGATATTATATCATTGAATCAACACAAGTAATTTGATGACATGAAGTGAAAGTCTTCAAAAGAGCAACAACATGAAGATAATTGCTCAATCTTCCAACGGTAGAAGGAAATAAAACTTACCAATAGGTACTCTTAAAAAATGTAACTGGACTTCACTTGTTGAAATCAGTAAATTAAATGGCTGTCCTCTGATTTAGTTATACTATCTATATATCTGCTGTTTCATAATGTCAGTTCTCGGAAGGAATCAATTAGAATTATTTCAGTTGCCATAGTAATGTGATTTAGTGCAGACAATTCCAAGGTGACTAAAGCTACAACTGTTTTTGATCCTTTCAACGTTTGGATTTAAGCTGATCATTTCAGAAGTCCATCTGTTATGCCATTAGTATGTTCAATAGATAAACACCTCTGTTTAAGTTTATATTTCATCACCTAAGAAAGCACCGGCTCTCTCTCATGTTCCGTCCTTCTTGAGAGGAAGTTACTGAATAATTGAATGGAATGCAAAACTAGTTTATTTCTTGTTTTTGTTAAAGAACACTTTGGAACAGCCATCTTACCAATGTTGTTTAGATCTTCCTTCTGATCACAATGTAGAAAAAGGAGATTATGGAGTAACTTAGACAAAACATACATTCCATGTAACAACTTTAACCCTTTAGCATTTAAACTGGCAATATCTGGCCAAAATATTTCACCTGTTTATTAAATCCAAACTTGCCAGATCCAGCTTCTTACACCTATCCTATAGTGTCATTCTAAAAATATTCACACTATCCAAGTCTCAAAACTACAATGATTAATTCAAATGAATAAATAAGCATTACATTTGATAGAGTAATCTGAATGCTAAAGGATCAAGGCAAGTAAGTGATCAGAATCATCAAAGTATTATACAAAATGCTTTGTGAGGTTTTAGTTGCTATCTCACTATTTTAGTTTAGTCCTGCAGTGGGTTGGTTTTTGTCTTTCATCCTTTGAGAATCAATAAAATAAATTTCAGGTCAGTTTAATCAATTAATACGGGTGTCTCTCAGATGTCTTCAAATGTAAGACAACTGAGAATCCCCAATAAACCTTCTTGCAGCTACCTGTGATTTAAGGAGCAATGAGGGTGTCAATCCCCAACTGCCACAGCATGTTTGTGAGGAAGAGTGAGCCCTATTATTTTTAACTTTGGAAGGCATAATGATAGAGTGCTTCCATTATGAGACCATCTGACATTCATCCAACATATGTTGACTGTAGAATGGTAAAATACCTGTAAATTATGTCTAGACTAGCAACTTTCAATAACTGTTTTGTGGCTATAGTTTGAACCTTGTAGACTCCTGTAAGATTTTTTGTAGTCTTAACCTAAACGAAACCTTATGTTCTTCAGGACAAAATTCAACATCATTGTTGAATCAAAATAACCTTTTCTGCTGTACTTCCTTTCCAGTAAACATTAAACTGATTGACTAGCTAACATTATGTAAGACAAGGAAACATTTTGGTGGCTTATCTTTTAGTTAAAGGAAAACAAGGAAATAATCAAAAATATTCATTCAGTAATCAGTATGTAATAGTGAATTCATTTACTCAGCAAGTTTAAGACAAAGAAATGAGATTGAGGAAAGGACAAAGGAAAAGAGAAAATATTTGTTCTTTTCTCTGTCGTAACTCTTAATCAGCATTTTTCAGAACTTTAAGGTCCTCCACCTTCATGAAATGTAACCCAGGAAAAGAAATTAAGTGCAGATATGTTGGTTCTTACTTCTCATTCTATCTTTTTGTTTTGGACCCACAGAATACAACCTAGTAATGCCTTTTCTTCTTCAAACTACATCACTGGACACTTCTCTATTTCTAGATTACTTTTAATGGAAAGTATTCAGTGTTTGGAGCTAATTACTGGACCCCACCCATTACTTCACATTCTAGGAATGTCATGAACTTAACAGTTACTCTCTGAATTTCCAAATAAAAAAGAAGACTTGTAAATTCTATGAATTTCTTGGCAGTGTAAACTGTTTAAATTTTAGTTGTTTTACAAAAGATTTTTAAAACTTAATATCATAACATTTAGTTATTAATGTTAGTACATACTGAAACTGGGGAACTTTACAAATTGATGGATGTTAATGGATATTTTATATATTTTTTCAGTACATTTTTACAATCAATAGATAGTTTGAATTCTTTTTATTTCATTTCCACGTAGCTAGTTCCATTGGAAATAATGTCTTCACACTCACTTTTTTCCCTCCTCTTGCCATTAAACTGTCTTTTGCTCAGTTGCTTTTATTCTTAGAAAATTCTAAAATATTCCACAACAAGTTTAAAACTGGACATGGACTGGATGTTGAATGTTTCCATTTCACAACAAATTGATTTTTAGCTTTTTATCTTTCAAGCCAGAGTGGGTGGGGTCAGCATAATAATTAGCTGCAATTATGTTGTAATAAACATATAAGTAACAACCTTCTATAATCAATAAAATATATACTAAGATGGGCTTGTAATTATACTCAATCTATGCTTGATAAAATAAGTAGAAAGCAAAGATTAAGTACCAGAGAGATACCATGTGATCTTACACATGTGCAGCTATTATAACTAAAGGGCCAAGCACGACACATTATAATCTATTTAATTTTAAATAAACATTGAAGTGTTGACATATAAAATGCATTATTTAATAGGTAGATAAAAGCAGTGAGAAGTTAATGTGAGGATAAAACCTACCCCAAATCTCCTTGGGCTGTTCATGTATTGGTTTCAAAACCCTGTTAATTTAGCTATACTGTAATATTTATTTAGTAGTATATATTTTGAGTATAGGTACAGGCAGGGCTGTATCCCCAACCTCCTGGTTTTATGTTCTGTCCAACTGCATGACTCCTTGGGCAAGTGTTTTCTGTTATAGCCCTGCACCGACCAAAGCTTTGTGAATGAGATTTGGTTGATGGAAACTGAAAGAAGCCCATCATGTATCATCATCATCATCATCATCATGGAGGGGTAATGATGAAGGGAGAAGGTGGGTAGGAGTGAAGAGCGGAAGTAGGTGTCAGGGCAAGAGAGAAAAGGAGAGGTGGGTAAGAATGAAGAGAGGAAGAAGGTGTGAGATGAAGAGAGGAAGAAGGTGTGAGATGAAGAGAGGAGAAGAGGGGAGGGAGTTGAGCCCATGTGGGGCAAAGGAGTGAAGAGAGAAGATTAATTCCTGTTCACGGCAAAGGCAGGAGTTTGGATGGCTCCTGTGCGAAGACAATTCAAACACAGACACATGTTGTAATGAATGACTGGTAGAGTAGAAATGGTATGAGACTGAGGTGTCATTGCCAAGCCTAATGTCTCAGAGGTGCTCCACGAACCTGTCAGCCAAGTGGCGTCCTGTTTGACCGATGTACAGAGAATGACAGAAAGAGCAGGAGATGCAGTAAATAACATTGCTAAAAGTGCATGTAAAGGAGTCAGTGATATGATAGAGATGATGGAGAGGTAGGGGCAAGTACAGCAGTGTGGGCGGGAGCAGGTGGACAAGCCAGGTTGGGAGGTGGGGTTAGGGAAGAAACTGTGGACCAGGAGGTCACATAGGTTGTGGTCTTGTTTGAAGGAGGGGAGGGGTACGTTGGGGAAGATGTGCGAAGTTGGAGGGTTGGACTGGAGTATTTTTTACTTTCTCCCTATTCGGGTAATTTCCCTTTATCTAACAGTCATTTTCATAGCATTTTTGTTTGTCTTAATAACTGACAAGATGCCGGAACAGACTTCCACATCCAAAACTCTGAGTTTTATTATGGCAACCGACTAATTGTCACATATTATATTATGGATAAATTCCTCTATTTACATAATATTGAGGTCCCATTCATTCTTTTGTTGTCACAACATTAGTATTAATATATCTATATCTATATATATATATGTATATATACACACACACATGTGAAGGCACGTGGCTTAGTGGTTAGGGTGTTCGACTAACGACTGTTAGGTCATGAGTTTCATGAATTCAATTCCCAGCAGCACATTGTGTCCTTGAGCAAGACACTTTATTTCATGTTGCTCCAGTCCACTCAGCTGACAAAAATGAGTAGTACTAGTAATTCAAAGGGCAAGCCCTGTCACATTCTGTGTGTCATGCCAAATCTCCTTGAGAACCATGTTATGGGTATGCATGCCTATAGATCCAGAGAGAGGTGGATGATGCCATGCCTAAAAATGTCCAAGACAAGCTGTATGTTATGACAGTACTTCAATGACTGTATCTGCATTTGAAGGGCTCCTGGCATAGCATATACTGTACATACATACACTTCAGCTATTTGGGTCTGACGAGTCGCCTATACAGCTAAACACGTTATTGATGTGAAACCAATGATCACTCTATGATGGACCATAATTTTTAACTTCCTAAAAGATACATTACTGTTCTAATGCTTTCAAGTGTGCTTCTTTTTCGAATATATGAATTACTGAATGTGTGTGTGTGTGTGTGAAAGCACTTGGCTCAGTGGTTAGAGCACCAGGCTCACAATCATGAGGTTGTGAGTTCACTTCTCAGACCAGGCTGTGTGTTGTATTCTTGAGCTAGACACTTTATTTCATGTTACTGCAGTTCACTCAGCTGTAGAAATGAGTTGTGATGCCCTGGTGCCAAGTTGTATCGGTCTTTGCCTTTCCCTTGGATAACATCGGTGGTGTGGAGGCTGGTAATGCATGGGTGACCGCTGGTCTTCCATAAATAACCTTGCCCATTCTTGTGTCTCAGAGGGTAACTTTCTTGGTGCAATCCCATGGTCTTTCATGACGAAAGGGGGTTTTTACCATTTTATGTTTATATGCACATACACACACACACATTTATTTGTTCGTTTATATGTTTGCCCTTGTACCAGTTTTATCCACCAATAGAGAAAAGAAAGATTTTGCTTAACCTCAAGTCGAAAGCATAAAGTTTTGATTTGTGATGAAGTTATCACATTCTCCGTGCTGCCAGTTGTTGTTCTGAGTCTTCAGCTTAGAAATTTTATTCATATTTGACCTTTTTTCCAGTTCATTTAAAATTCTTTGTAATTCAAGAAACTTGGAAAACAATTTTTGAAATGTTCCTTTTTAAGAAATATTTTACATTGTAGCATTAACCAAATTCCCTATCAGTAATTTTGTTTTTATTTTTGTATTTGGCATGCCTGCATTCCTCTAGTATTTAATAGCCAATGTTTTACCTAGATTTCTTACTATTTATGTTACATATGAAATTCCTGTGAGTATTTTTTTAATATCAAAATATCTTTTTTTTTCCTACTGTATTTAAATTTATTTTCTTGAATATCTATTAAAAGAAATGGAAAACTGCATACAGATCGTAGCATTTACTTGACTACATTTAAGGAACTTACATTTACTAAATTCATTTTACTAGTTTTAATTTTAATTTTTAATCTTCTCTGATCTTCTTGATTGCTAATCCTAACTTGAGCAGTTTGTATGTTGTTTATTTTGTATTAAATCGTATTCACAAAAACTCCACCATCATTATTGTTCATTTGGTATAAGAATGTAATCTCATTAACCAGCTCAACTAGAGCATGTTGGTGTAAACATATTTGTTGAAATCATGCATTTTATGACCTATAGACATGTTTGTTGAGATATAAATGGACTTTGTGAAATGCCTTTTCAGAAATGGCGACAGTGATATTTTTGCTTACATCATGGAATATGCAACTGTGATATTGTTCCATTATGTATAAGATTGTTTATCAGCAGTTGGTGGCTACTACTGCTTCTAGTTGTACTACTACTACTACTACTACTCTTACTACCATTAATACTACTGCTACTACATACTGGAAACTACTTTTAAAATCTTGTTCTTCATGAGTTACAGTGAAAGAAAAGGATATGTCTTTCAATGGCTTGAACTTAGCCATGATATTTTCAAACAGTTTTGTTGCTTATGCCATACTGGGTACTGTAGTTGATTTCAGATTTCCGATTTGGAAGAGTTAAAGAAACTTACAAAACTTCTACTGCTATGAAAGAAGTCTGGATATTTTAATATTGGTTTCAAATTTTGGCTCAAGGCTAGCAATTTTGTGGGAGGAACTGAGTCAATCAGATTGGTACCTTTCCCCCCGACCCATAGTTAAGTAACATTTTATAGCTTCATCAGAGCCTCAGATATTTATATGCAGGTGTATGCATATTTGTGTTTGTATCTGTGAGTATTTTACTCCCTATATATCTCTGCCTGTCTCTCTTTCCCTAACTTTTCTGCAACAATAAAATGAGTTAACCCCTTCAAGTTGTCAGTTATTACAAGTATTTGTCATAACTCTAATGAGATTTAGAAGACATACATTATTTAATTTTCCTGCTTTTGTTGTTGACAAACTATTTTGGTCCTTTAGTTCCTGATATGATAATTCTGATAAAGTATGAAAAAAATGTGATTTTATATTCTGGAACTGCAATAGCTTATTTTTCAGTATCTATACTTTATTCCCAGAATATTTTTACTAATAGTTTAAAAGGAGCTTTCACTAAATGCAAATGCAATTAATCAAATATTTGATTGTTTTGTATATACTTACATTTGTTTGTTTGGTTTCTATTTGAGGGTACTCTCTGACACATCTTTACAACCATCTTCTCTCTCCCCCTCTTCTCTTTTTTCCATCAGGAGTAGCCTTGTATCTCCTTTACAGCAAGACACCTGTTTCTATCCCACTATCATATTTTAATCTCTCATCACCAGGCAAAAAGCACCTCCCTTACTCAAGAGGGTCTTCCAATTTTATCTAAAAAAATATTGGAATCAGAATGAGCAGTTGGCTGAATAATCATTGGTCCCTGCTTAACCCTCTAGCCTTTAAACCGGCCATATCCAGTGCAAATATTCATCCTGGTTTATGTTCAAACCAGTCAGATCCAGCCTGCTCACAACTATGCTACAATGTCATTCCTAAAATAAACAATCACATCATCGAAATTTTGAAGCGTTCAAGGATAATGCATGATTAATTCAAAAGAAGGTGATTAACCCCATAGGGTTAATCATTCAAGATTAATCCATCAACTGTAATGCTTACTTACCCACATTATTTTGAATTAATTATGCATTATCTCATAGTTTCAAGATTTTGATGATGTGATTGTTTATATTTAGAGTGACATTGTAGGGTGGGTGTGAGAGGCCAGATTTGACCAGTTTTGAACATAAAAACATCAATTATTTGGACCGGATATGGCTTGTTTGAATGCTAGAAGGTTAAATAAGCTTTACATTTAACAGAATTATCAGAATCTTAAATGGTTAAACAAGATGGTGCTTTGATGTTTCCTGAAATCTTTGTGGAAACAAATCAGTTGTGGAGCACCAGTGTTTGTTGTTGTTGTTGTTGCTGTTTTTGTTGTTGTTGTTTAACCCGGAGTTAGCAAACCCTGATTTAACCTTGAAATGTGTTTGGCCCTATGTGACCTTCCACATATGTAATGTATAGAGGACTATGTAATTCAATAACTGGGTGTAATAAGAGAGAGAGAGATTTGAATGCTGTTGTTTTTAGTAGATCAAGCTACCATAGAATAGGTTTTCAGCCAGCCACATTTGGTTGACTGTGAGGAAAGTGGTTTCCTGTGTTACATTAAGAATAGAAAATCTAAATGGAAAATGTGATCATCATCATTTCCACATATGATGATATTTGAAAATATGATGCTGATATATTTGTTGCTGTCATCGTCATCATCACCATAGAAAACAACAATAAAAAAAATGTGTAAGATACTAATGAAATTACTTGACCTAATGAATAACTTAACTCTGTACATTCGGTACAAGGCAGAGAGTTTATGAAATATAACGGGAGTTCAATATTGTCTTGGAGATGAAGTTTAAATCAAGCAAGTAACTAGTCACTGTTTCTGCTATCTAATCACACCTAATCACTTCAGTACACAGATTAAACGGTTTCAATGAAGTTCCAAAGTCTGAAGAAACCTATAAAAGTCTATAGCTACTCAACAGACAACTGTACTTGGTAATCTTTTATCTTAACTCTTGTAATGAAATACTGCCAAAGTTTCTTACTATCAACACTCATTTTAACCTGGTTTTTTTTTTTTCCATTTTTTTTTTACATGTCACTTAGCAAAAGCATGTGCTTAAAACAATACCTACCCCATACCTACAGGTGGTGGTGGTGGTGGTTGTTCTTCCTCTTATTTTTTACCTCTTCTTCCTCTTGTTCTTCTTCTTCCTACTCTTCTTCTTCTTCTTCTTCTTCTTCTCCTCCTCCTTCCTCCCCCTCCTCCCATGCTAGCTCAGGTCAAGTAAACCAATGCTCAAAGACATTCCAGTCTGTGACTGCATATTGTTTTTGAAAAATGGTGTGATTTTGTTTTTCCTTTTATCTCTAATCATAGACTGTTGCCATGCTGGGGCACCACCTTGACGGCTTTAGTCAAACAGATCAACCCCATTGCTTATTTCCTTTTTTCTTAAGCCTAGTACTTATTCTGTAGGTTCACTTTAGCCAAACCACTAAGCTACAGAGACATAAAGAGACCAACACCTGTTATCAAGTAGTAGTAAAGGAAAAACACACACACACATGTAGAATGAATACAGGAGCCTGGTGTGGCTCCTGTCAAACCATCCAATCCATGCAGCATGGAAAATGGACTTTAAATGGTGATGATACATACGAAGGGCTTCTTTCAGTTTCCATCTACCAAATCCACTCACAAGACTTTTGTCTGCCCCAAGGCTACATTAGATGATGCTTGCCTAAGGTGCCATGCAGTGGGACTGAACCCAGTACCATGTAGTTGGGAAGTAAACTTCTTACCACACAGCCATGACTGGGGAAATTTGTCTACTTGTGTCTAAGAGGTTGAAAATAGAGGCTCCTAGGTTAGCATGTGTGTGTTTGTGTTTAAACAACTTAGTGATTTAGCTGTGACTAATCAAACAATTGGGTCTGTAACACTATACAATAGATATGAACGTAGATAAAGCTTGATACACATACTTTCTCTCTC
Organism: Octopus bimaculoides; assembly: GCF_001194135.2. Classification (NCBI taxonomy): domain Eukaryota; kingdom Metazoa; phylum Mollusca; class Cephalopoda; order Octopoda; family Octopodidae; genus Octopus; species Octopus bimaculoides. Next base: position 61,847,378 of record NC_068990.1, on the reverse strand, counting down.
TCTTTCTCTTATGCACATACACACACTCATAAATACATGTTAAGACAGAGAGATTCTTTCTTTCCTTCTTCCTCGACATGTATTTGCGTGTGAAAAAAAAAGAAAGAATGAATGAATGAATGAATGAATGAAACTGAGAACGAGAAAATATTTCATGTCAAACTTACTTTCTCTTTTCTTTCATTCACCTGATGTGTGTATGTGTGTGCATATGTATTCAAACGCATATATGCATGTACAGAGTTAGAGATGTAGACAGTTTTAAGTCTACACCATAGCATACATTTGTGTCATAAAATTACTCTGTTGTCTTAGTTCTGACACTGGCACTATCTGCATTCTTGTTCCCTAAATGAATTCTTGTAGAATTCCTTGCAATAGTTAAGGCTGAATCCGCTTGAAGTAGAGTGAATTAACTGGAATAGAATGAGAAGTTTGATCGTGTACATATTAAATGCCAACCATTCAAGATATAACATTGATTCTATCCAAGAACTGTTTAACTTGATTTAACCAAGGTCATTCAAGAATATGTACTGCGGCAGATACCTAGTGATGAGAGATAGACACTTATGTGTTTCTTTACTGTAAAACTCAATAATTTGCTGTTAAATCATATTGATGTCCTTTATGATTTCAGCAATTATTTATTAGTTGCCTACAAGGTGAAATAAAATGCAAGTGTAACAGGTATTTCATCTGCAACTCCTCCTTGTGTATGAGTTTTTGTTGTGAGAGGGAGGGAGAGAGAGAGAGAGTAATCACTAGTGTAGTTGCCAAGCAAGTGGGTTTGTTGTATATTTTCAGTTCTCAAATTGTTGTTTCCAAAAGTATTAGGTATCTTTGCATAACAATACTTGCCTGTTATATATCATTATCATTTAAAATCCACTTTCTCCATGCCTGCTTGGTTCAGACAGAATTTCTCTCTGGGCAGATTTCCTAAGGTCAGAATCCCTATCTCTGCAGCCATGTCAACCATTACCTGTTTCCAAGCAGCAAGGGAAAACTCCCCATAGAAGTGTTGAAATGAACAACAGGCGATGCTCGTTTACAACTGTCATGTGAGATCAGGATGTGGGTAGACACACACATACACGTACATGCACACGCACACGCACACACACACACACACACACACAGATACATATACATGTAGGAGAGACTTCTTTCAGTTTCTGTCTATTAAGTCCATTCAGAAGATTTGCTTGGCATGTGGCTAAAATAGAAGACACTTGACCAAGGTGACCACCTAGTGGGAGTGAGGCCACATGGTTAGGAAACAAGCTTCTTAACCACAACTGCACCAGTATATTTACATACATGTGTGTGTACATTTATATATATATATATATATATATATATATATTAAAGTAATACTGCTGCAGGCATAATTTGAACCTGCCTGGGCATAACCCATTGGATTTCAAGTCCAACGCCTTAACCATTCTATCGCATTCCAGGGGGAAAAACTAGAAGTAGTTGATAGCTTCCATTACCTAAGTGACCGATGCTCTGAGAGTGTAGCTGCTAGAATAAGAATAGCCTGAGCAAAGTTCAAAGAGCTCCTACCTCTGCTGGTGACAAAGGGCCTCTCCCTCAGAGTGAAAGGTAGACTGTATGATGCATGCATGCGAACAGCCATGTTACATGGCTGTGAATCATGGGCTGTGACTGCTGAGGACTTGTGTAGGCTTGAAAGAAATGAAGCTAGTATGCTCCACTGGATGTGTAATGTCACTGTGCCTACACAACAGAATGTAAGCACCCTGAGAGAAAAGTTGGACATAAGAAGCATCAGATGTGGTGTGCAAGAGAGACAGCTGCACTGGTATGGTTATGTGTTGTGAATGGATGAGGACAGCTGTGTGAAGAAGTGGAGGGAACCTGTGGAAGAGGTAAATCCAAGAAGACCTAGGACGAGGTGGTAAAGCACGACCTTCAAACGTTGGGCCTCACAGAGGCAATGATAAGTGACCGAGACCTTTGGAGATATGCTGTGCTTGCAAAGACCTGGCAAGCCAAGTGAGATCCACCATGTGGATTTCTTACATGCTAAAAATGGCAGTTAAAGTGTAAACCACAAGAAAACATTCTTACATTAAAACATGTTGCTTGTTCATGAGCAAGACATTTGAGTGAATAAAAATTCACTGAAATTTTTATTCACTCAAATGTCTTGCTCATGAAAAAGCAGCATGTTTTAATGTCAGAATGTTTTCTCGTGGTTTGCGCTTTGACTGCCATTTTTAGCATGTAAGAAATCCACATGGTGGTTTTCTCCCCATGTATATTTTATACACTATTATAATTAAAAATATTTATGTCTTCTGACTTTTATTAAGCATGCTAACCACTGGTATAAATTATTTAATAATTTTTACCCTTATATTTGTAAAGATACATATATATAAGCATATGATCATTATAAGAATTAATTCATTAAATGGTGTTCAATAAATGTCATGAATTAATTCTTATAATGATCATTTGCTTAGATATATTCATGCAGATATGATAAGAAATTCATAAATAATGTATGATAAAAAGACATTCAAAACCTAGGAAATAATTCCCTTAGTGGAAGAAGTAAATTTTCATGCTGATAAATATAATAATACATACATACATACATACATACATACATACATACATACATACATACATACATACATACATACATACATACATACATACATACATACATACATACATACATACATACATACATACATACATACATA
>NC_068990.1:61840793-61844463 GCF_001194135.2 Octopus bimaculoides | reverse complement strand
CATACATACATACATACATACATACATACATACATACATACATACATACATACATACATACATACATACATACATACATACATACATACATACATACATACATACATACATGTGTGTGTGTATATATCTTGGCGCCCTGTTGGTTGCGACAATGAGGGTTCCAGTTGATCCGATCAACGGAACAGCCTGTTCGTGAAATTAACGTGCAAGTGGCTGAGCACTCCATGTGTACCCTTAACGTAGTTCTCAGGGAGATTCAGCGTGAGACAGAGTGTGGGTGGGACACTTAACAACTAGTTCAGGAGCATCCGGTGGGGCAGATGTGTCTCATTGGGTGATTAATAAATACTACTCATTAAAATAACAGTTCTGCAATGTATCTCCTCATTTCATGTAAAAAAAAAAAAAGCAGCAGATTAAAGGGTATATCTTCATTTATACAGAAGATCAAAAATAAAATCACAGATGCCAAAAAGAAATGAACATGCAATACAGTGAGAAAAGTATTAAAACTAACCATTAACAGATAAGGATGTATAAACGCCCTCACGCAAGCTGCATTGCAGATGTACACTCGCTCATACAAGCATACACACACATGTGGTTTGGTGCACACCTGATCACAAAGCGAGTTAAATAGCTAGTTGGTGTTTTTAAAACCTAACGACAGATACAAAAATCAGGATGTCCTCTGGTTCAACCCAATTTTCGGTTTGCATGTTTCAACCAAGATCTCTGGAAAATTTCATGCTGCTTTGGACAAATGTTTTCCTAAATCTAATCGGTACCATGCTATTCTTAATCAGCATACCGTGAAGGTATATTACACCATGTTTTATTGAGACAAAATGCATCCAAAGACAGCAGGATATTATTTGAGGGAGACTTGGTCACTCTTTCTAGCAGATACATGGCTCCCTGCTGAGGATAGCTCTGAACATTAATCAGTATGTACTATGGATGAGGAACTCAGAACTGTACAAGAAGCTCCCAATAGTTAGCTCAAAAATAACAGAGGAGACTGAGGTTAGCTGGACATGCTTACCATCATTCACAGTTGATACTGCACTCAGTGCTCCTGTGGGATCCCCTACACGGACACACAAGAAGTTGGAGACCAAGGGTGACATATGTTGGTGCCCTAAGGGGAGACACAGGACATGGCAGTGATGATGAGGGGCAAAGACTACTGGAGAGAACTCGTCCATGTCTCTCAGGAATTTTACCCACCCTAGATAGATAGACAGATAGAGCTCCTGAATTGGCTCATGGATATAAACAGCTGAATAGAGCAGTTCAATGTGTTTGTTTTTTCTTTCCTTCTCTTGTAAGAGCAATTGTTACTTTTTTGTATATGAAATGTAGCTAGTGTTTGTCTCTGAAAATTTAGTTCAGTTAATGCTCTAAGACTACCTGATCTGGTACATAACTCTTCTCTTCTGTGTTATTATTTTTTTTTTTTTACATTTGTCTTTATTTCTGAAACAAGATTGATTTTAGGTGTTGCCCTCTTAATCATCATCATCGTTGTCATTGTTTTCAGTTCTCTTTTGTTACACAAGGGTTGTCATTCTCTTAAACTTAAACCCTTTTCTTAAACACATACGTACACATGCATGCAGATGCAGACACAAACTTACGATTATTGGCCATTGGAATAGATCCTTTTCAGAGATATGCATGCACTTCTTAAGTGACATGTGCTCATTCTTGCATACAAACACACATGCATAAATATTTGCATACTTACAAAACTGAATATGCACTCCCAGACCTTTCACTGTACAAGTATGCATGTGTGGGTGTGTGTACATGTGTGTATGTGTGTAAAATAAAATATAGAATGTAGCAGTCTGTAGCTACTACTACCCTGGTATTTATCTGCCATTAATACAGCTGTAGGGTGTCATCTCCTTATGGCTGCACCTCCTCCCACAATTAATCTCTATAAACATTTCATAGAAGGCCTGATCTGTTTATCAACAAAACACTCCACAGCAGCCTCCTATCCACGTCCTTCTCTCGGCTGCTGCTCCATTAAGTGTTGCTTTACTTAGACTAAGCAGATTGGAAGCATTTATGATGTTACAGTTTTGCTGAGGTTGAAACCACTCAATCCCCTTGAACAGGGAGGAGTTTCAATTGACATTTTTCTACCTCAGACCACTTGTAGTACTTATTTATAGTTTTTTTTGAAAGTTGTCTTAGTTACCTAATACACTTGTCCACTTATTTGGTAACACCTACATGAGAGAAAGACTGAGAGAAAAAGAAAAAGAGAACAAGAGAAAGAGATGTCAAAACATCACAGGTTACCCAAAAGTCATCTCACCTGTCATTTTATATTACTTCTTGCTTTACTATCACGTTTAACACCTGCTAATTCTTTCTCAGTTACATTAATTCACATGGAGGTGCAATGGTCCAGTGGTTAGGGCAGCGGACTCGCGGTCATAGGATCGTGGTTTCGATTCCCAGACCGGGCGTTGTGAGTGTTTATTAAGCGAAAACACCTAAAAGCTCCACGAGGCTCCAGCAGGGGATGGTGGCGAACCCTACTGTACTCTTTCACCACAACTTTCTCTCACTCTTACTTCCTGTTTCTGTTGTGCCTGTAATTCAAAGGGTCAGCCTTGTCACACTGTGTCACACTGAATATCCTCAAGAACTACATTAAGGGTACATGTGTCTGTGGAGTGCTCAGCCACTTGCATGTTAATTTCACGAGCAGGCTGTTCCGTTGATCAGATCAACTGGAACCCTCATCGTCGTAAGCGACGGAGTGCCAACAACAGTGTGTAGATGTGTACCAAGATCTCTCCTTACACATTCATACTGGCCTGCTTTCACTACAGCACTGTCCTCGTCTCTATCTCACAATAATACCGTATGCTATCAATACAACTCTTGAAGGCATCATTCTGGCTTGACCCATCGAAAATGTCATACAAGTGCGTATTGCTTGGTTTTGCATGTTTGTGTAGGTGTCTGACGCATGCACATATTTGTGCATATGTCAGTCTTTGTGTTGTGTGTGTGTGTGTGCATGAGTGCGTGCGTGCACGTGTATTTGTAGGTGTGTGTTCAAATTCATGAATTTCACTTGTAAATCTGCCCTAATAACATGCCTAATAAATAAACAAGTAGCATGTTACTAATGTATCATGTAATTAACTGACATTTATATAACTTTGATTGAGGCAAATTACTTTGTGGAAAGAAGTCTGTTGAGTTGTCTCCCTCCTCACCACTACCCGTGTCTCCTAGTAACATTCACTTTATTGCTAATGGGTAGAATCTATTGAAGGAGCTGTGGATATTTATTTTGTGTTTGTTTCACTTTAATGTTGGTTCATTGAATCAAACAGCAATTGCTGTTGTTGTTTTAGAATAGTGTGTGTGTCTGTGTGTGTGTGCATGCACGTGCATGTGTGCACAAACACATATGTATCTGTAGATTTATTAGTGAAAGAGGTCACTCAGAAGCTGCTTGGAATATTTGAATTGTATATTGATCACATGATTTATAAGTATTGTGTGTGTGTGTATATTTTATCTATTACTTGTTTCTGCCATGCTGGAACATCACCTTGAAGAATTTTTAGATTAATGAATCGACCCTAATACTTTTTGTGTGTGTGTGTGTGTGTGTGTGTGTGTGTGTGTGTGT